>NW_025838677.1:0-103371 GCF_002878395.1 Capsicum annuum | reverse complement strand
TTCACCCAAAGTTTGGTATTCGATTCTACAATGGTCTACTTTTAATGTGTATAACCTTATATATATGTAGAATTTTTCAGTTTAAGACCCACCAAATTATAGATACTTGAGTCAGCTTTCCAACGATACCAATGTCATCTTAATCTAATAAACAAGATAAAAGTTATAGCCATTTTTGTTAGAGAGGCAGTAAGGGTGCACAAATAGCCCGCGGTGCCCGCTATAGTGCACTATAGTAGAGCCCGCGGTGCCTACTCTAGTTCACCATAGTTGAGCCTGCGGCGCCCGCTCCATAGCCCACCCTTCAATTTTATTGGCTTTTATTCTCATTTATACAAGGACAAATAGGTCTTTTCCCTCTACCCACGGGTTCTATAGCACGGGATTAAATGCCCCAAAAGGAAAGATTGGCTCCTTTATTCACAAATCCTCTCAAAATAAACCATTCTCTCTCAAGAACGGGCCTTATCCCCTTCAATATTCATGATCAATCTTCAAGATATTTACCAAGACTCTCACGAATTCTTCAACCAAGGTATGTTAGATGTTCATCCATGGGTCCTTTCTACCTATGGAGTCAAAAAATCTATTTTCAAGTTTAAAAAGTATGATTTTTACATGTTATTGTGAATTATATCCATGAAACTACATTAATTTCAATTATGTATATGAATATATCATGTTTACTAGTTGTTTTTGTTGGAATTGTTCATGACACATTTGAATGATGAAGTACGTTTATCTATACCTTGGTAATTTGGTTTCAAGTTATGATTTCAATTGTTTTCACATGGAGTGCATTATATCATGTTTTAAATATTATGGTTTCCATATCATGTTCATACGAATTCAGAATAAAACCCTCAGTTTATGATTTGGTCATGTGATCGTGCTAACTTATCATGTTTAAAAACACCCCTATGTTAAAGTCTTGACCCCTATGTGTTTGATGAAATGCTTAAGTGAATAATTGTGAACAATTATTTCCTTCCATGGTTTCAAAGCTTTCATGTGTCCCTGTTGTTATTATTATCGAGTCGTCGGGGTTATGAATACCTAAAATTTAGCTGTTTACTTAGTCTCAGTATTTTCAGAATGGTTTCTAACACGAATGAGCATTATCAGTTCAGTCAGTTATCATGTCAGTCAAACATAAATCAGTTCAGTAATCCGATTCAGTTACTTCTTCAGTTAAACTTGTTCAGTCTCATAATCAATTTTAGTTCAGTTGGAAGTAGGATTCATCACTGAGAGAACCCAGGGATGGGAGCATTCCTGGTAGTATAGGACTTGACCCTTAGTATCAATCCTTGAGTTACAGAACTACGTAGCCAATGTAGGTTTGAGATGTCTTCCTACTAGTTTAGGGTTGACACATATCTCATGAGTATTTCTTTTAGTTTAGGGTTTACAAAATGTCTTCCTACTAGTTTAGGGTTGACACAACCACTGTTAGTAGCCGTGGCATGGTACTCGTACCCTCTAACTAGGTCATAGGTTGGACCCTGATCAACTCAGTTTTGGGGCATGTCGGTTAGATGATACCTCTCGTAGTTTCAGTTTCAATTTTAGTATTTAGTTCAGAGCTCAGTTTAGTTTTGCTTAACCATAGCATATAGTATATCAGTTATTCAATTATCATATTTTAGTATCTCAATTTAAAGACCATTCCAAAATTACAGTATATTCTTGGTCATGCATACTCAGATTTTATAGTTTTTATGTATCTATTATCAGTATTTCATGTTATTCAGTCAGTCCGTTATTATTCATGCACATGAGCCCATGCATATTAGCCTAACCCCATCTATAAAATCAATACATTCAAAGTACTGACCTCATACTCGTGTCTTATGCTATGATGTATAATATCATGGGTTGGGATACTCAGGTTCCCAACTGCACTTAGATATTCCAGCACATCAGCAACAACAATTGTGGTGAGTCCTTATACTTCGAGGACTGATTATATTTATTTCTATGCTTTTAGTTCAGTAGTTAGTTGGAGTTAGTTAGGGCCTATCCCATCAACTTTTATTCAGTCAGTTTTAGAGGCTTTCAGACACTTCAGGAAGTTAGTCAGTTTGCCATTATTTTTATCAGTTTATAGATAGTTGTTTTCCAAAGTTGCTTTCAGATTTATTATTTAGAAATGTTTTAGTATTTAAAAACTTATGGTGTATTCAGATATTTTGCACATGTTATTTTCTTATTATTATTCAGTGCTCACAACAGGTACCAGCTCATAGGTTAGCTTGTGGTCTCTCGAGGTCGTAAGCACCACGTTGAGTTTAGGGTGTATTTCTGGGGATGGCCAAACGATCCCACTTCTAATCCACAATATCCTTAATTAGGCATACTATGCCCCAATCTAGGCTAAGGTATCTAGTTCATCTCCAAGATGTTAAGTAAGACCATTTAAGCCTAAGATAGCAGCTTCGACTAGAAACAAGGGTACTCAACTCTATACAACTTATGATTTCAAGACTACCATACTAGCCCAATAAGGTTAAATATCCAATTCATGCTTCAAAAGCTAAAACCATATTCCAAACATAACATTATATAATATCCATGCTATAATTAATCTAAACTAAAGAGGTAAGACAATAGGATACAAAAAGGTTATAAACATGTCATCTTACATGTCCAAAACCCTCATCTAATCCCCAAACATGAATATATCAAGGACAAGTTATCATACTCATAATCAAGCTTAGCGTGCATATTCACACACAACATATATCACACATCATCTATGAAGAAAAGTAGATAGAATCCTACATCAAGGCCAAACTACAAAACCTCACTTTATGCACCACAAGCTTGTTTTCATTTTAAAATCCTCAAAATACCATCAACTGTCAAAACCATAATCTACACATCAATACGAGTCTAATATACCCATATTGCACTATTGTGGTTTGGGTCTAAAAATGATACAAAAACCCTAAGTGAGTCCCACATATGGAAAAAGAGTTTCTGAGAACAACCCCATGTGCACACATGAATAAGGAATCATAAACCTCAAAGAATGTGCGAAAACTAAGCATAATTTGGGCTAAAATCAAGACCAATGCTAAATTGGCGTTATGGGCCCAAACAAAGAAGTTCAAGCATTAAGTCAAGAAATTCTTACCTTAATCTTGAAGATAATAGTGACACAATATCATAATTAAACTCCTAAGTCACCCCCATCCCAATTTTAAGTTATTACATTTATTTTGGGGTTTCAAGCTGTAAATAGTGTTGGGAAAATGCCCCAAATGCATTTTGAGGCCTTTATATAGATCCTAAAGGTAATCAAATGTCGCAATCGCGGTCCTATGGGCTGTGATCACGCCACTTGCGATCACACACTTTTGGTCGTGGTTGTGATTGCACCAAATGATAGTAAACTCAAAAATAAGTTTTTGACCCTCGTAACTTATCCATCATCCAAGAAAATGATCCAATAGTGAATTTTAACTGTAAAACACATATCAAATCCATTGGAATTATCAAAACATTCATCGAAGATCTCCCAAATATGGAACCTTGAATACTACATGGTGCTCATGACCCCGAAGGACCAGATGCTAACCCATTACTGATATGTGTACCTATATACTACAAATAATACTTTATAATACGGAAAAATGAACTGAAAGTCCATAAGGTTCAAAACTGATAAACATAACTAATAAAAAATAACATCTGGGTGGGGTATTTCATACCCAAAACAATTGAAATAAACTAACTGAACATGATAGTCTGAAAAACCTCTTACTGACTGGACTGTCTGAATAGGGAGTTGTGGGACATGTCCCCAACTAACTCCACCTAATAAACTAATCAATGATATAAATAAGAAATGATCATGTCCTCGAAGGATGAGGACTCACTGCTAACCCTGTTTCTAGATATCTGGAATCTACAGATGCTCTAGAGCTCGTATCTCTAAACCTATGGTATAGGATACCATAGCACAAATGCATCAGTTCGTTAAATATAATGGTATACATGTGAGGTAGGATGAATGCACGGGGTTAATATTCATGAATAATACTAACTAACTAATTAATATGAATGTGAGAGTGCATGCATGAATACATAGAAACTATGACTGAAATCGTGATAACATGAATTTTACTGATGACTAACATGACTGTTGACTGAGTTATGATGACTGATATAATTGATAACATGGATGACTATATCTGACAGTCTTGAATCTGATGGAACTATCTGAGTTCTATACTGTATCTGAGTTGCCTATATCTGACAGTCCTGAATTCTGTAGAACTATCTGAGTCTATTACTAAGACTGATTAACTATATCTGACAGTCTTCATTCTATAAAATGAAGCTATGGGTAGTATTTATCTAACCGACATGCCCCTAATATTCTATTATGGCTGAATTGGGGTCCAATCTATAACCCCAATTGAAGGGTGTCAATACCGCGCCATTGGTAAGGATAAGATATGGGTGACTCTCATCTAATAGTATCCCCAAAAAAGAATGGTGGGACCCTTATCTGACAGTGCTTATCCACCTCATCAACCCTCATTCGATAGTATTTATGTCTCAACCTATGATGGCTACATAGTTCTAGAATGCAAGGATGGTTTCTAAGAATCATACCCTTATCTGACAGTGTGTGTTCCCATCCTTGGGTTCACTCGATGCTAATTTATACTCCCATTTGAATAGACACTGAACATGATTAACTAATATGAATATGGATTAAGTTTACTGAATTCCGTTAACTGAAGGAATACTACTGATACCTAAAACTTATTGAAATCACTGAAACTACTAAATTACTAAGCTTTCCTGAGTCACATGACTGACTGAGTTCTATGGATCATGGCTTGACTGAGGATATTGTGAAAACATGACACTGGCTGTAGGCATGCAGCTAAGTTGTTGGGTACAAGTACCCTCAGGACTTGATGGAAAGAAACTGACAAAGAATGAATTTTTGAATACATGACCAACATCACAATCTATAATTTATTTATTGAGGCAATTCATTAAACATGTGATACGCATAAGCTTGTACATAAATGGGAATTTTATAATATCATACAAGTTGGGCATTTTCCCTTTATCTAGGCATTTATTCAAATACATGGTACGCATAGTATGTGTAGACAACATTATACAACAGTTAAACATCATGATTCAATTCTAATTTCATAATTCAAGGTTTTAATCATAGGTTTACATGAATCTACATCTATACTAATCAAATACATATAAAATTTATCCCCCAACATGGAATAGAATTCAATTACTCATTATCAACATGAACAAAAATAACCCAATCATGAAATTCATAAAGAAAATCCATAAACTTAAACTTTAAAAAGTGATTCTTGGGATTCATGGATGAAAGGAGTCCATGAATGACACTATGCATACCTGTTAGTGAGTTTCTTAAAGTTCTTGAACTTGAAGAATTGGAATCTCTTAGTTCTTAAAGAAGATTTGGATATTTGTTTCTTGGGGATTGCTCTTAGGGAGAAAAACTTATTTTTTGTGTTGTAGATGGATAATGAATTTTACAGCTTGGTTTGAATATAATTAGGTATATAAATGAGTGGTAAAAGACTAAAAAAGCCCCTTTTAAAAAAACTTTAATTTGCTGAATCGGGACCTGTGATGGCTCATGTGATGGCCCTTCACTAGGGTGAAGGTCTGTCATTTCGACTGTCATACGTGTACCAAGAAAAGGGCTTACTGCCTAAGTAGCGACGGCCTGGGAGATGGTCCATCGCAAGTTCAATGGTCCATCAGCCTGTCTGTTGCACCTTATCCAGAAGGTTCTCACTACCTTGGCTGCAATGGTCAAGGCGACGGTCAGTCGCTAGATCGACAGTCCATCAACCTGGCTGTCGCACCTAGGCGATTGTGATAGCTCTGAGTAAAACGACCATAACGTTTTACTCCAATACTGGATTTGGACAAAATTGGCATCATTGGAAAGTGAATTTAATTTCCTACTCAACAAAAGGGGAAAATCTAGAAAATTCCACACGTACAAAAGTGGATTGATATTTCAAATAAAGTTTCTAACATTTTTAGGACAAATCTTTCAAGCTAGGAAAAGTATAGGGTATTACAATATCTCCCCCTTGAGAACATTCATCCTCGAATAAGACTGAGATTTAGGGAAAGAACATAAAATGACGTACATACGGAACATGAATAACTGGACCATGATCTCATGACTGACATGACTGATAACTGAACATATCATACTTAACATGCATATCTGATGCATGTGTGACTAATTCATAAATGCATGACTGGGTGTTCTGATGAACTAAGTTTCTCACAATGAGAATGCATATCTGATTCACAACTGTACAACTGAACTGATACATCAATACATGCCTGAATATGCAAGGGTACTTGATACCAAGTTTGTGATGAACACTGAACTTGAAAATAAGTAAGCTTAAGGAGAAATGTTACATTGATCTTGATCTGAGTTGGTGGAGAAGAGGTAAGGATACTTGGTACGTATGTCTGCTTCTACTTCCCAAGTAGCTCCCTCGACAGACTGATTTTGCTGAAGAACTTTATCTAGAGAGACTTTGTTGTTCCTCAATCTATGAGTTTGATAGTCTAGGATTTCAATTGGAATCTCTTCATAAGAGAGGCTGTTCTGAACACCTATACTCTGAATAGGGACTACAACTGCTGGGTCACCTATGCACTTCTTGAGCAAAAAGACATGGAATGCTGGATGAACTGAGGCAAGATCTGAACGCAATTAGAGCTCATAAGCTACCTTGTCGAAACGATTGAGAATCTTAAAGGGACCGACATATCGAGGACTGATCTTTCCCTTCTTGTCGAATCTCTTAACTCCCTTCATGGGAGAGATCTTTAGATATACAAAATTGCTAATCTCAAACTTAAGATCCTTTCTGTGTACATCTGTGTAGCACTTCTATTGGCTCTGAGCAGCCTGAAGTCTTTCTCTGATCAACTGGACTTTTTCTAAGGCATCGAATACCAAGTCAGGCCCTATGACTGAGGCCTCACTAACTTCAAACTAACCAATTGGAGATCTAAATCTCCTACCATACAGAGCTTCAAATGGATCTATCTTGATACTGGAATGATAGACATTGTTGTAAGCAAACTCAATCAAAGGAAAGTGGTCATCCCAACTACCCTTGAAATCAATTGTACACGCCCCTAGCATATCATTTAAAGTCTGAATGGTCCTTTCTACTTGGCTATCTGTATGAGGATGAAAGGCTGTACTGAGATGAACTTGGGTAGCAAGACATTTTTGGAATCCTTCCAAAAATAAGAGGTGAACTGGGTACCTCTATTTGAGATAATGGACAACGGAACATCGTGCAATCTGACCAACTCTCTATTGTAGAGTTTAGCATAATCCTCAGCTGAATAAGAGGTATGGACTGGAAGTAAATGAGCTGATTTGGTCATACTGTCTAAAATGACCCAAACTAAATCATGATGGCAACGAGTACGAGGCAAATTCATTAAAAGTCCATGTTCACTTCTTCCCACTTCTAAGCAGGAATACTAAACTCCTGCATTGACCCACTAGGTTTCTGATGCTCTATATTAACCTGCTAATATGTAGAGCACTTAGCGATAAACTCTGCAAGATCTCTCTTTATCTCACTCCGCCAATAGATGTCCCATAAGTCACGTGACATCTTAGTGGACCCTGGATGAATAGAGTAGTGCACACCATGCACTTATGCAAGAATTTGCTTTCTTAAGTCATCTACATCTGGAACACACAGACGACCCTGACAATGCAATACACCATCTCTGTGTTGGAAAAAAACTCTACTTTCTAATCCTTAACTGATTTTTTCAACTTGACTAGACTGGGATCTCTATCTTGCTTTTCTTTCACCTCAGAAACTAGAGATAATTCTAAACTACTCTGAACCCATATATTACCCTCATCTATATCGACTAAGAGAACGCCTAGTATGGCAAACTGATGGATTTCTTAAGCTAACTTTTTCTTACTGTCCTCAACATGAGCAACACTACCCATAGACAGCTACTAAGAGCATTGGATACTACGTTGGCCTTGCTCAGATGATAAAGGACACTTATGTCATAATCTTTTAAGAGCTCTAACCACCTTCTCGAATGAAGATTCAAATCTTTCTAAGAAAAGACATACTGAAGGCTCTTATGATCTTTGAACACCTCTATATGAAAATCATATAAATAATGCCTCTAAATCATTAAGGCAAATACTATGGCTGCTAACTTAAGATCATGAGTTCGATAATTCTTCTAATGGGGTTTAAAATGTTTGGAGGCGTAGGCTATGACCTTACCATGTTGCATGAGGACATAACCCAAACCTACTCTGGATGCATCACAATACACTACAAACTCATCTAAACCATATGGAAGAGCTAAGACTGGAGCTGAGGTGAGTCGAGTCTTCAACTCCTAAAAGCTCTTCTCGCAAGGATCTAACCACTGAAACTTGACTTTTTTCTAGTCAGTGTAGAGATAGGGGAGGCAATAGAAAAGAATCCCTCAATAAACCATCTATAATAGCTAGCCAAACCTAATAAACTTTTAATATCTGATGGATAGACAGGTCTGGGCCAGTTTCTTACCGCTTCAGTCTTTTAAGGATCTACTCTAATGCCATCACCGAAAATGATATGACCAACGAATTCTACTGACCTTAGTAAAAACTCGCACTTACAAAATTTAGTAAATAGCTGATGATTTCTGAGGGTCTGAAGTATAATTCTGAGATGGTCTGCACGCTCATGCTCACTATGTGGATAAACCAAAATATCATCTATGAAGACTATGAAGAATATGTCCAAGTACTTCTTGAACACCTGGTTCATCAAGTCCATGAAAGCTATTGAGGCATTAGTAAGACCAAAGGACATGAGTAGGAATTCAAAGTGACCATACCAAGTATGGAAAGCTATTTTTGGGGTGTCACATTCTCTGACTCTAAGCTGATGATAGACGGATATGAGGTCTATCTTAGAGAAATAGCTGCACCCTGAAGTTGGTCAAATAAATTATCGTTTCTGAGAAGAGGATACTTATTCTTGACTGTTACTTTATTAAGTTAGAGGTAGTCTATACACATTCTGAGAGAACCGTCTTTCTTGCACACGAATAATACTGGAGTGCCCAACAGGGACACACTAGGCCTGATGAATCCCTTATCTAAGAGATCCTTCAACTGTTCTATCAATTCTCTAAGTTCTGCTGGTGCCATTCTGTATGGAGGAATATATATAGGATGGTTATCTAGAATAAGATCAATGCCAAAGTTTATTTCCCTATCGGGAGAAATTCCTGGAAGATTATTGGGAAAGACATCTACATACTCATTCAATACTAGGACTAATTCAAAACTAGGAGTTTTGAAACTAGTGTCCTTATCTCGAATAAGAAGATAGAAACATCCTTTAGATATCATTTTTTATGCTCGAAAGTAGGAAACAAGATGACCTCTGAAAGCAGATACACTACCCTTCCACTCTAGGACGGGTTCATTTGAAAATTAAAATTGGACCATTCTATTTCTGCAGTCGACTGTGGCATAGCAAGAATGAAGCCAATCCATGCCAAGAATGATATCAAAATTAGTCATCTCTAATTCGACAAAGTCTACTAAAGTGACTTTCTGAAATATCATAACTAGGCAGTTCCTGTATACCCACTGGGCTATGATGGTTTTACCCACTGGGGTAGAGACTGAAAAGGGCTCTGCTAGAATTTTGGGAATGACTCCAAAATCAACTACTATATAACGAGTAACAAAAGACAAGGAAACACATGGATCTAGCAAAGCATAAACATGCACATAAAAGATCTATAACGTACCAGCACCCACATTAGGTGAATTTTCCTGATCTTGATGGGACTAGAGAGCATATAGTCTATTTGCGCATTTTCGACTAGTAGCATTGGAAGTGGCACCTTGATGATTCAAGTGATCGGATTGAGCTGAGAAGCGAACATGACTCTGATAACCTGACTGGGGTCAGTCACTGACTCTGTGGCCTAGCTTTCCATATCCAAAATAGACATCACTACCAGATCTGCAATAACCTTGTGGTTTTTACCACAAGTCTGACAAAGAGGATTTGTTTGGGCATTGCTGACACTACCCTAAGACTTAGATCCTAACACCCTATCTCCACCACCATCCCTGAACATAGAAGCTATAGCACTAGCCAAAGAAAGGGCTGGAACTAATGACTTAGGATGAAACTGATAATGATTTCCTCTTTCCAATTTAGGCTGAGCAAAGTTAAAACTAGCCGTCCTTAATCTCTTATTTTACTTCTCCCCCATCTTAATCTTTTGATTCTCTATCTGCTAGGTATGATTCATAAGCCTAGTTAAAGTTATGTCACTATTTAACATGGCAGATCTGCCCTCATTAACCATACTTTTATTCACCCCTGAAACAAATTTACTCATCTTGGCCATGCTATCTGCAATCATATGAAGGGCATATTTGGCTAATTGAGTAAACTTAAGAGAATACTCTGTCACCATCATGTTGCCCTATCTGAGGTTGATGAATTCTAATACCTTAGCTTCTATAAGCTCTAGGGGAAAAAATTTATCAAGGAAAGCAAAAGCAAACTCCTCCCACTCAACTGACCCTGCATTAACTGGCCTCTCTGACTTCCACTGCTTGAACCAAGTGTGAGAAACATCATGTAACTAATATGTATCTATCTCAACACTCTCAACAGTAGTCACCCCTATGATGTCTGTCACCTTCTGAACCGGATCAAAAAATTTCTGAGGGTTCTCATCTGACTTAGACCCGAGAAAGGATGGAGGGTTTATTCGGGTGAAGCAGAATCCTGGTTGCAACTGAATTGGCTACTGGGTTGGCTAGAATGAAAACTGGTCATTCATTCTGAGTAGCAACTGAATGAACAAGAGTAGTGAATGCAGCCCTAAACTCTGCATGGGAAACATGTTCATCCAAGGGGTCTTCTTTGACAAGCTGGGTTCTTTTATTAGGAGGCATGTTCTGAAATAAAGAGAAAAAGTGGATTACACTGAGAGATTGACTTAAGATTATGCTCACTGGAACAACATGAATACTAAAAGAAGGGAAACTAGTCCTAAAACATCTTATAGCCTCCTAAACATGTGGCGCTCAACACACCCATGTACAAAACTTTACTAGAGATAACTTTCAGACTTTCTAGGACTCTATTAAACCTTAGGCTCTGATACCAAGTTTGTAACTCCCCAAATCTGGTACCCAGAATGTTATACGGTGCTCATGACCCCGAAGAACCACAAGCTAACCCATGATTGATATCTGTACCTGTATACTACATAAAATACTTTATAACGTGTAAACATGAAGTAAAAGTCCATAAGCTTCAAAACTAATAAACCTAACTGATAAAACATAACATCTGGGTGGGGTATGAAATACCCAAAACAACTAAAATATACTAATTGAACATGATAGCTTAAAAAACATCTAACTGACTGGACTATTTGAATAGGGAGTTGATGGGACATGTCCCCAACTAACTCCAACTAATAAACAAATTAATGAGACAAATAAGAAATGATCATGTCCTCGAAGGATGAGGACTCACTGCTAACTCTGTCAGCAGATATCTGGAATCTACTGATGCTCTGGAGCTTGTGTCTCTAAACATACGGTATAAGACACCATAGCTCAAATGCGTAAGTACTTTGAATATACTGGTATGCATGTGAGGAAGGCTGAATGCACAGGGTTCATATCCATGAAAAATACTGACTAACTGATTAATATGAATGTGAGAATGCATGCATGAATACATAGAAACTATGACTGAAATCGTGATAACATGAATTTTACTGATGACTAACATGACTGGTGACTGAGTTTTGATGAATGATATAACTAATAACATGGGTAACTGTATCTAACAGTCCTGAATCGGATAGAACTATCTAAGTTTTGTACTGTATCTGAGTTGCCTGTATCTGACAATCTTGAATTTTATAGAACTATCTTAGTTCTATTACTGAGACTAATTGACTGTATCTGACAGTTCTGATTCTGTAACATGAAACCATGGGTAGTATTTATCTAACCGACATGCCCCTAATACACCATTATGGCTTTATTGGGGTCCAATCTGTAACCCCAATTAGAAGGGTGTCAATACCGCGCCACTAGTATGGATAAGCTGTGGGTGACCCTTATCTGATAGTATCCTTAAAAGAGAACAGTGGGATCCTTATCTGATAGTTCTTATCCACCTCATCAATCCTCATTCGACAGTGTTAATATCTCAAACTATGTTGGCTACATAGTTCTGGAATGCAGAGATGATTTCTAAGAATCACACCCTCATCTGTCAGTACGTGTTCCCATCCTTAGGTTCACTCGGTGCTAATTTCTACTCCCATCTTAAGAGACACTGAACATGATTAATTAATCTGAATATGGACTGAGTTTACTAAATTCCGTTAACTGACGGAATACTACTAATATCTAAAACTAACTAAAATCACTGAGACTACTGAATTACTGAGCTTTCCTGAGTCACATAACTATTTGAGTTCTATGGATCATGGCTTGACTGAGGATATTGTGAAAACATGACATTGGCTCTAGGCATACAACTTAGTTGTCGGGTACAAGTACCCCCAGGACTCGATGGAAAGAAATTGACAAAGAATGACCAATATTACAATTCATAATTTACTTATTGAGGCAATTCATCAAACATGTGATATGCATAAGCTTGTACATAAATGGGGATCTAATAATATCATACTAGTTGTGCATTTTTCCTTCATCTAGGAATTTAATCAAACACATGGTAGGCATAGTATGTGTAGACAACATTATACAACAATTAAACATTATGATTCAATTCTAATTTCTACATTCAAGGGTTTAATCATAGGTTTACATGAATCTGCATCTATACTAATCAAACCCACATAAAATTTACCCCCAACATGGAATAGAATCAATTACTCATTATCAACATGAACTAAAGTAACCCAATCATGAAATTCATAAAGGAAATCCATAAACTTAAACTTTAAAAAGAGATTCTTGGGCTTCATGGACGAAAGGAGTCCATGAATGAACACTATGCATACCTGGTAGTGAGTTTCTTGAAGTTCTTGAACTTTAAGAATTGGAATCTCTTAGTTCTTGAAGAAGATTTGGATATTTGTTTCTTGAGGATTGCTCTTAGGGAGAAAACCCTAAGTTTTTTTTTAAGATGGATAATGAATTTCTGAGCTTGGGTCGAATATAATTTGGTATATAAATAGGTGGTAAAAGACCAAAAAGCCCTTTTTAAAACAACTTTAGTTTGCTGAATCGGCACCGATGATGGCTTGTGCGACGGTCCGTCACTAGGGCGATGGTCCGTTGTTTCAACCATCGTACGTGGACCAAGAAAAGGGATTACTGCCTAAGTAGCGACAGCCTGGACGATGGTCCATCGCAAGTTCGATGGTCCGTCAACCTGTTCGTCGCACCTAGGCGATTTTGACAGCTCCGAGAAAAACGTCCATAACTTTTTACTCCGATACAAGATTTGGATGAAATTGGTATCGTTGGAAAGCTAATTTAATTTCTTACTCAACAAAAAGTGAAAACCTAAAAAATTCCACGTGTACAAAAGTGGATTAATCTTTCAAAGAAAGATTCTAACATTTTTGGGACAAATTTCAAGCTAGGAAAAGTACGGGGTATTACAAGATTGTTAGGCAAAAAGTGAGGCCCATACCCATAGTTTCATCACATTTCATAAAATTCACTCAATAGCCCAAAGTAGGTTTGGGAGAATTGGGACCTGAACCAAGGGTATACATAGCCTAAAATCGACATTTCGGATGCAATGGAGAAGTCAGATTTTTAATTCGAGGTCTTTTCGACTAAATGTTGGCCCCACACCTATTCTCTCTAATTTTCAACTTTTTGACTAATAGGTCAAAATAAGCTCGGCTGCATTGGGACCCAAACCAAAGGTCTACCTAGACTAAAATCGATATTCTAGATCTGTTGGCATAGTCAGAATTTGCATTTGAGAGCATTTCATTGAAGTTTTCACTTGGTAGCCATTTGAAACTAGCAAAGACTTCAAAATAGAAAATTGGCTCTATAAGCCAAATAAATTGTCCGATAACCAAACCGTTGGTCCGAATAAGTCATAATTGACTTGGGGAAGCTATGAAGAAGCTCAAATAGTAAAGATAAGCATAAATATAGAAAATGACCTAAAGGGTTATTACAATATCCACTATTAAAAGGACTTTCATCCCTGAAAGTCAACGTACAAAAAAAATCTCAAAAACTCGAAAGGATAAGGTACTGGGCCCGCATGCTCTAAGCATGACTTCCCAGATAACCTCAGCATAGAGAAAAAAATTTCAAGGGATTTCGCTGCATGTATCCCTTTTTCATATAGCACTCTCATTCTACTTCTAAAATAGCCAACTCAACTTATCCACTAACTGACCTTCAACTGAACTGAAAAGGATGACGTATGTACATATGAATCACATCACACTGATACCATCTATATATCCATATAAGTAAATAAATTGTCATCAAAGCCAAAAGCAAACCAAGCGATGAGTCAAAAAATCGAGTCCAAATCCAAAAATAACCTTCCTTTATATTTTTGCACCTGCTATCTACTCCAACTCAGGAGGAAAATCATTTGAGTCTTATCCATAAAGTCTCATCACATAGAACTTAAAGAATTGAAGTTGATCTGCTAAAAGTCCATAAGGAAAACATGAGAATAAGCCCATAAGGCTCTATATGGGCATACTAATGGAGATAATCGCGGAACGTAATCCATGCCAATACTCTAATCAGTCCGGATGAAAATCAAACTAAAATCTCAAAATCCAAGGTACAACTACTCATCACTGAATATTCTACTCCAGGATGTCTCATTCACCGAGAATAAAGAAATACTGAATCCAACACAAGAATATTACTTCAACTAAGTAAAACATCCAAAATTCCCAAAGAAAGATGAAACTTGATGTTAAAATTGAAACAACCAATACTAGGCCCATGAACTATCATCTGAACATTAATCAACTATAATCCAGTCGAAGTCTAGAAGACTGAATAGGAAACCACGTAGTAGGGTCAACCAGATGATAAATGAAATACGAACTGAAACGAAGGCTGTACGACAACTCTACAACACCAAGCTGAAATATCAATACCAAGGCTGAACCACTGATAGCGCCTAAGTGTACAAGCAAGTGTACGTGGTCTTATCAAGTAGTAACGTGGCTTTAAGAAAGCCCAAGTATTGATCTTTCAGCGACTTGCGTTCGTTGACTATCCAATTCTAGTTTAATTGATTGAGGAGAGTAGAAAATAGAGTTTTAGAATTTTAAATTAAAACTAAACTAAACTAATGCGGAAAAGTAATGACCTTGAACAATTAGTGGATAAAAGCCCAGGGTTAAGGCTTAAGAACAATCATACTGCATCATTGAACTTTGTTCGTTAAATCACTTAACTTGGTAGTTGATTTGTAGGGTAAATTGCATGATTATGGTCTCCCGACCTCTAACCTTTTACCTAATTTTAATATTACAACTACATTGTTGAGCGGGGATGCAATAATCTAATTAGGCAGTTTAAAGATAGAATTCTACACGTGAATCAAGTAAGGCTTGTAAGTACATCCCTATCCTAGATGCTAATTCGAATTCCTTAATTTATAAAGAAATAAGAACCATACTTTATTTATTCCTATGTTCTATATCCTTATTCCCTCTCCTGATATCAAAAGGTTGACAATGATGTATTTTAAGGGTGAACAATCCTCAAATTAGTTAATTTAAGAATAAACAAACAACCATAATGATGAGCAATTAAACAAAATTAATTCAAAATGAAAGTTGTCTAGATCTTGGCCTTAACCCCAGAAAAAGAGTTTTAGCCTTTAATGGAAATATTCATCATCCAATCCATTGGATTGATGATACAAAATATAAAGAAACTAAATTAAAGAATAATAAAACCTAAAAAGAAGTTATGATAGCCTCCAATGCTCCAAGTTGTCCAAAAGTATGCAAAAAAATGTGATATAACATATATTTATAGTATAGAAGTATGCCCATTCTATTTTGGCCAAGAAAACCTTCAGTTATTGAGCCCAGGAGTGGAGAGGGCGCCGCCCTGGCTATAGCCCGCTCCAGGCAAGGCTGCGCCTTGGTTTGAGCTCCGCTCCAGGAAAGGGGTCGCCTCCATATCACCTTGGTTCACTATTTTTGTGCCTTCGCAATCCTTTGAAATGCTGTATATGCCAAAAATCCTTCATACGTGCATTCACTCTCCCTGGACATACCAAGGGTCCAAATTGGCATCAAGTAGCGTTTTGTGCTTCTGTGATCCATTCCAAGCCTTTTTGAGTTTTTTTCACTTGATTTGAAGCTTTTATATACTTCATATATCATCATAATACATTCACCAAGCATCCTATAGCATTAAACACAAAAATTTAGAGCTCAAAACAACACAACATCAAAGACGGAGAACTAGAAACATAAGTTAAGCATAGGCTTCATTCACTTTGATTTCTAACTTATTGTTTTGATTCTTGTCTTAATTCAATTGATCCTTGAACATTACCAACAAATTGTTTCACATATAAATACATAATAACAACCTTATGAACTCATTAAACACATTAGAACCCAACACGATAGACTAGACAAACACCTAGCTCAAGCTAGTCACACTAGTTTTTCAGTTGAATTCTAAATAAGCAATTTGAATCAAAATTGTTCGAAATCATCATTAAACAATGTAAACACATACTTGGAAACTTATATGTTTATTTATATCATTATCAACACACTAAGCACATGAATTATCCTCAAAACAAGGCTAAAAATACTAGAACAGCGACACTAGAATGTATAAATGCACCCAACATCACCACCCCACACTCAAACCCTTGTTCATCCTTGAAAAATTCTTAACTATAAGCATCATGAGCTGAAGAGACTTAAAACTTCTACTACAAGCAAGAAACTTAATCTAGTACTACAATGGCTACATGGAATGCTAGTTTACAACACTACTCATGTTATACACAATTGAAAGCTCAAGAATCCTACTCCAAAACATCCTAGCCTTAAAAATTGACTCACCTAGTTTGCAAACTACTGCTTATTATTTAATCAAGGACATACTACAAATCACCCACATTCATCAAACCTGTGACCCTCATAACAAGAGAGTTATCTATAATCACTCACAATTAAGTAATTGATAACATTATGGGTATAAGAATCAAATTACACTCATTCTCACAAGGAATTAACAAGTTACATTCAATGAACCATAGGCTTGCCCTTAGTGTAATGCTCCACTAATATTAGAATGATGACTTTAGGATCAAATAGGTCTTTTTTGGGTTGTAATGTAGGCTAAGGGACAAGTAAGAACTATTTGGGAATGGTGACCAACCTCTCTAAGAACTTTAATACACCACATTATACATTTAGAACCAATCTCTAACAACCAATTTATACCATTTCTTGTCTACCCAATTCTTTATTTTGGCTCCATCTCTTTTAAACATTTTCACAAACACATGGTGGGCATATTGTTTATTCCTTCAATATTCAATTTTTCTCATTTTATACAACCATGGAAATATTTCTAACACCATTTATATCACTCCCAACCATCACACATCAATTATAAACACTAATATTACCTTAGGGAATCAATTTTACCTTTTTCTTCTTCACTTTGTCAAACTCCTTACTAAATCAATTTTTTCATTAAAGAACTTAAGAGCTTTTTGGATCAAATTACTGCCTATCAAAGAAGGGCATTAGGCTACATATGAGGCTACCAAAAAAAAGGCTAAAGGCTTAATAGGGGTTAACTAGGATAATACACAAAGGGTAGGACAAATAGAAGGTATAAAACAAGGTTATCAAAGAAATACCTAAATTATCTCCTAAACTCACACTCTTTATTTCACTTTACACCACACCGGACAAGTTCTAGACATCACATGCAACAAGGAATATACAAAAACCTTACACACACATGGCACATGCTTAACTCAATAGGATCATCAAAGACTCCCAACCAAACAATAGCATGAATTCAAATTTAAGCCACAAAGTACAAGAGTCATAAACGAGCCTAAAAGTCTTAAAAAGTTGCAATTCTCAAAATTCACATGCTTTTATTCACAAAACCGCTTGCATCATGTACTAAAAAGTAGCACCAACAAGAATATCTTACACCAATTTTTTTTAAGATTGAGCAAAAAATTTTAAAATTGAACCAAAAATTAGGAATTCCCCCCACCCCACACTTAAAAATGTACTTTGTCCCCAAAGTGAATTTAAAAGCAAGAGACAGAAATACTCCCTGAGGCCTCTAGGCCTGGATAGTAACATCCTTACTCAGAAATAAGATCCATGGGATACCTCACTTAATTTTTTCCATGCTCCTTAGCATAAGTTTTTGGTACTCAGACTTCCCATCAACCCATGACTCAACAAAAAAAACTACGTGAAATAAAACTAAAAACTAAAAGAAAACATATCTTAGCTTAGGTTGCCTCCCAAGAATCTCCTAATTTAGTGTTGCAGCACGACCCAATCAACTTTTCCCTCCACCTTGAGGATATAAATTTCACCCCCAACATTGCATCCATCTTTTTGCCTCGATCATAGAGAGGTGGTACAAAGATTAATGACTTGATTAATGTAATATGCATGGTAAACCAATCAACCTTGTTTTTATGTCACTTATCTGGTGAAAAATTAAGAATATAGGATTCTTGTTCCTCATCTTCACACTCTTTCACTATTTTAAAAGATCCACAGACAAGATATCATCTAAACATAATGTAGAAAAGTTCTTTGAGTGAGGCCCAACAAATCCCATTTCAAAATTTACACAGTCCACAACACCTTCACTTATATTCACCTTTTCAATCCCAGTCTCAAAAGAAAGATGAAAAAGTCTAGTGGCTGCGATTCTTAAGATGAAAAAGTCTAGTGGCTGCGATTCTTATAGTGGTGGTTGTATCTCCTTACCCTCCTTAGTTATTTGTTGAGCATTCCCCACAAACATTACTGGATCAGGATTAAAAGCACATATATCTGCAGAGTGATACAAATTGCCACAAGCCACACACCAACTCATGGTCAGCTGCATAGGTCGTAAACAAGCAGGTCCCCTCCAAATGCTTATATCAAAATCTGGACAAAAAACCTCATGGTGGGATCCTCCACCATATTGACAAGAATCACCATCCCTCGAAAACTATCTATCCAAGGATGACATCTCAAGAAGAGTGTGAGAAAAATAGAAATAAGGGAAACTAAAATGAAACTAAAAAAATAAAAAACTATTTACAACTCAATATAGAAAAACTAAAAATAACATAGTTGCTTAGTTATAAGTCCCCGACAACGGCGCCAGAAACTTGACAGCTCCCAAGCGTACACGCAAGTGTACGTGGTCTTATCAAGTAGTAAAGTGGCATCAATAAATCCCAAGTATCGATCTCTCAGGGACTTGTATTCGCGGACTATCCAATTCTAGTTTAACTGACTGAGGAGAGTACGAAATGGAGTTTTAGAATTGTAAATTAGAACTAAACTAAACTAATGTGGAAAACTAATGACTTTGGACAATCAGTGGATTTTAATCCCAGGGTTAAGGCTTAATAACAATCATACTACACCATTGAACTTTGATTGTTAAATAGCTTATCTTAGTTGTTGATTCATAGGGTTAATTGCATGATTATGTTCTCTCGACCTCTAACCTTTTACCTAGTTTGGATATTACAACTACATCATTGAGCCGGGATGCAATAGTACAATTAAGTGATTTAAAGCTATCATCCTACGCGTGAATCAAGTAAGGCGTTTAAGTACATCCCTGTCCTAGATGCTAATTTGAATTCCTTCTTTTATAAGGAAATAAGAACCATACTTTATTATTCCCATGTTATATCTCCCTATTCCCACTCTCGAGATCAAAAGGTAGACAATTGATGTATTCTAAGGGTGATCAATCCTCCAAATAGGTAATTCAAGAATAAACAAACAACCATAATAATAAGCAATTAAACAAAATTAATTGAAAATGAAAGTAGTCATGATCTTGGCCTTTGCTCCGGAAAAGGATTTTTAGTCTTTAATGGAAATATTTATCATCAAATCCCTTGGATTGATGATACAAACCATAAATAAACTAAATTAAAGAATGATAAAACGTAAAAAGAAGTTGTGGCAGCCTCTAATGCTCCAAGATGTCCAAAAGTATGTAAAAAAACATGATATAACATGTATTTATAGCATATGAGTAAGCCCATTCCATGTTGGACAAGAAAACCTTCATCTATTGAACCCAGGAGTGGAGAGGGCACTGCCCTTGCTATAGCCCTGCTCCAAGCAAGGTTGTGCCCTGGTTTGAGCGCCGCTCCTGGTAAGGCATCATCTCTATATTGCCTTGGTTCACTATTTTTGTGCCTTCTAAACCATTTGGAGTGTTGCATGTTCCAAAACTCCTTTACACACGCCCTCACTCTCCCTGGACATTCGAGAAGTCTAAATTGGCGTCAAGTAGAATATTGGGCTTCCGTGTTCTATTTGAAGCCTTTTTGAGTTGTTTCGACTTGATTTGAAGCTTATATCCTTCATATATCATCATAATATATTCACCAAGAATCATATAGCATTAAACACAATAATTTAGAGCTCGAAACAACACAAAATCCAAGATGGAGAACTAGAAACATGAGCTAAGCATAGGCTTCATTCACTTTGATTTCTAGCTTATTGTTTTCACTCTTGTCTTGATCCAATTGATCCTTGAACATTACTAACAAGTCTTTTTATATGTAAATACATAATAACAACCTTATGAACTTATTACACACACTAGAACCCAACCCGATAGATTAGAGAAACACCTAGCTCAAGCTAGCCATACTAGTTTTCTTAGTTGAATTCTAAATGATTAATTTGCATCAAAATTGTTTGAAATCATCATTAAACAATGTAAACACATACTTTTACACTTATATGATTATTCATATCATTATCAACACACTAACCACTTGAATTATCCTCAAAACGTCTAAATAGACTAGAATAGTGACACTAGAATGCATAAATATACCCAACATCAGCCACTCAATCCTAAATATCTAAATCAAAACTAAAAATGGGTAGGTAGTAATGTTTCAAATCTATCATACTTCCAAATCTTCATTCCAAGGAGTCAAAATTCAAAATTGCGCCAATAAGGCTATATCAATGTAAATTATCTAAAATCATCTCTAGACTCAAGATCTGACATATTCGAGATAAATCATACCAAGCCATAGTCGAGACATATCAAGATAGAAAAATTACCACGGGGATAGCCACTGACTAATAACATAAGCAACAAACTCTATATCAGCTTGATGGAACAAAACATAGCCTCAAAATAGGATTCACGGAAAAGGAAAAATCACTGGCTGAAAAAATGCGTATAACCCACTCCATATCCGTTGGAGGGCATGACCTATCCAAATATAATCAAAACTTCTCAAGGCTGAAAACCTCACAAGTGAAGGCAAAAACTTTACCAAATTAGATAAATGCAACTTAAGTTGGGAACTAACCAATTTAATACTCCATCTACGCAAAGAAATAGCCAGAGGCTCATATCATTGAGGAAAATCACTCCACCAAGCCTCACTAGGCTAAACAAATGCTAAAATGGGGATTTCTCAAATCCACCCAAGAATAACATTATCGCAGAAGAAATACCAATCTCAAAACCAAGGTCAGAGACGAGACCACCACTAGAGTACCAACAACTTGAGATAAAGAGTTTCTAATTTGCCAACTTAAGAACTGATCACAGAATAAGGCCATCTGCCTCTAAAACTCTAACACCACTTAAGGCAAAAATACATCACAATAACCAAGGAGTATCTAATCTCTACACTAACAACAATGCAAACTATGCCATGGGTTCCGACCCAATATACTTATGAGATGAATCCACGACATCTTAACATAAACATTGAAATCGCTATCAAACGATAAAATAGCCATAAACGAAGAACAAACCTCAAACTAGTCCATCTCACAAACGGGTTATACCAGAAGGGATAGCCAAAACAAAATCCTTCATGACCTAGGAGGAAAGTCTAAGGATCTTAAACTCAAAAACAGGCAACATAACTAAATTACAAACTTAAAATCCATAAAAAACCATGGAAGGTCACTTACCTTTGATACCACAACATATCCTTGAAATTAATCTAACACTGCTAACCAAGAGGGAAAACAGTCAACCTCACTGTGTTAGGAGAAAGAAAGCATTAAATCAGGCTATATGTACTCAATCCACCAAATAGTATCACAAGAAAATAAAAGTCAAACTAGATAACACTAGACTATAAAAATGCCCAACGAGAATCAAATTCATTATCTAATAATATCTAGTAGTAAAATAAAGTAATATCAATAACCTCACATAGTAGTAGCAATGGCAACAATAATATCAATATCGACATACTGAATAGGCGGTACCAAAATAAATATAAATATCATATACCACTCAATGGACACAATAGGACTAATGTTCCAAGATAAATAGGACACAAACCATAAAACCACACCCATAGGGGAAAAACACACTATAGATCTACTCCATCCACTACTAAGAGAAATAAACCACAGAGTAGGTACATAATCATGAATTCAATAATAGGGCACATAATGACCGATATAAATTCAGCAAGACATATAATCATCAATGGCTATGAAAATCCCTATACACATAATAAGAGATAAATGCAGGAAATAAAAGTACACCAATCATGGTGGCATTCGCAATCACCTATATGACGAGCATAGGAAAATAAATCTGAACGGGTCCAACTCGGACCGACTGACTAAATCATCAACTTAGGCACCAGTGCACCATCTTTAACTGAAGATTCCATAATATTATGACATGGTCTAAAAAAGCTGACTGAGTGGAATTTCATGTTAGGGACACTCCCTAGACTAGTAGTCGATCTTTCTACAGTCATAGCAATTCTTGAAGCATTAATATGGAGAGAACATAAACTGAGCCCAAATGGTTGGCCCACTGACACTGAGAGAAATTTGTAAAATTATGTCCAAGCTTCCAAAATCATAGCCTGTCTTAGGAACCCTAGGCTGGTGAGTAGTACATGCTAACTCTAGCTGATCACCTATCTCATACCAAGGGAATTCTCTAAACTTGTGTCTTATCATAACACAACCAAATGAAGATCCTAGAATACTTTGAGATACCGCCCCTCATAATCCAAATCTGATGAGGATCCCCAGGAATTCCGTGAAATGATTCTGAAAGTGATTGACATGATGGGTGTGACTTTTAGTAAGAGTGCTAAACTAGTTGCTTACCAGTTATAGGATATAGCTCATACCTGATTTAAGTAGAAAAAAGAGGATAGGGGCGCAGATGCAGAGCTTATAGAATAGGAGGAGTTTGCTATAACCTTCTTAGATAGATTCTTCCTGTTGGAGCTGAGAGAAGCTAAGGTGTTAGAGTATATCAACTTAAAGCAGGGCAATATAAGTGTGAAGGAGTATCCCCTCAAGTTTACTCAGTTAGCAGGTATGCCCCTTATATGGTGGCTGATAACAAATCTAGGATGAGCAAGTTTGTGTCTGGAGTATCTGATAGTATGGTCAGGAAGTGTAAAACTACAACGTTAGTTATGGAAATGGACATATCTAGGCTTATCGTCCATGGTTAATATATTGAGGAGCAGAAGCTTAAGGAGAAAGAGAGAGAGAATAAGAAAGCCAAAACAGAAATATAAATCCCTAAAAATAGGTCCTGAGACATCACACGGTGCTCAAGACTATGAGTAGCCTTAAGCTAACCCTGTCTGCCTTCTACTAAATCTGAAGCTCAAAATAGAGGAATATAAAGATATATAATAAAAGCTAAGATACAGAATTCTATCTGAGCTAATTGAAATTATCTGAATATAATATCAGAAAAATACTAGACTCAAGAGTCTGATCAATCAATACTTGAAATCTAAATCATATCTAGAAGTCTGACACATCTCTACTACTAATAACTAGAGAGTCACTGGGGAAAACCTCCAGTTGACTTGAACTGTCTGAAAATACTGAATCATATATACTAATAAGCTGAAAAATTAAATGAATAAGTACCCAAACTATGAGGACATACCAACTATCAGGACGTAGATGTGGATACTCAAAATCAGTTACACTGCTAAAACTGAGCACCTGAACCTACATTATGAGACAATGTAGCACATAGACGTATATGTGGATCAGTACTTCTAGATTGTACTGAGAATATGGGGGTGAATGCATAAGTAAAATAATGTCTCAACATCATCATATTTTGTAACATAATTCATGCTGAATGTAGATGACTCACATAAGATTGAATAACTAAAAACTGAGATTCATGATAATGAGTAGCAAAACATACTGTATAAATCTAGTGAGTCATAACATTTAGTTTCTAAATGCTAAACTAGTGTTCTTTCTAAAAATCAGGTTATCTAAGTATAGAAAGTACTTACTTTTATATCTGAAATCTAAAAAATAAAATTTGTATCTAGTGCCTTTTATAAAGCAACGTTTGAATAAAGCTGTGAGCCATTAAACTTAGTTCTGAAAGCTTTTCTGTTATTCTTTTCTATAGGCTGTAGGGAGGTTCTTCTAACCGACATAAACCATGTAAGATAACATGGATTTCAACGTCTAGTTCACTTATGGGAAAACCTCACATTGGGGAGAGGTGTCATACTTTTTCCAACGAGTATAACCTAATCTAAGTAATCACAACTATAACTGTCATCCATATAGAAATCAGAATAATCTGATAATATGTACCTATGTTGATTCATTGTTCTGGGGCATGTGAACATACCTAACTCGGTGCTAAATGCTAATCCCTTTAATCTGTATGCTCATTCTATAGGAAATCCACTTTAAAAACTTGTATAGTGATTTAAAATGAAAACCAACTGTATATCTATTATTTTAAACTGCAACTGAAACTGTAAATTAGATTCCATGTCTAAGCTGAGATCAATAGATCAAATCTTTATTAAAATCTAAAAATATGTGGTCATGGGATGCTTAAAGCATAGTCATTCTTGAAACATCAACGTTCAAACTAGGGCTTAGTAACCCATGCCTTAAATTCATGTCAAAACATCATAATGTTCATTCTTGATTATGTAAATATTGGTAATTCAATTCAAAATCTAGAAATTTCTATAATACGCATAAAAATATGAAAGAAGACATACAATTCAACATCTATATTACTTGAAATCTTGTAATCTTCAATTAGTGATAAGTGGGTATAAACCCCAAACTAAAATTCATGTAATTTCATATAAAAAATAAACTTTAAAACTAGTTTTAGGCACAACATGAAAGATTATCCTTTTTCAGAACTCCACATACCATAATTGGTGAAATTGATAAAGAAGCTTAAACTTGAATTCCTATTTGTGCTTTTGAAGATTATTTCTTGAAGTTCTTGACTTGGGAATCCTTAATTTTGAGTTATCTTGGAAAAAGAATGGTGGAAATTTAGATTTCTTAGAGATTAAGATTTGAATGTTCTAGGGTTTATTGGAGAGAAATTACATGAAAGGCATGCATAATATGCTTAGAATAGACTAGATTCTATGTTTTACATGATTTTGGGTTTGGGGAAATGACTATATCGCCCTTTGTAAAATTTAACTCGAAACTTGAAAATCCCAATTTGGCACACCACCATGATGCACCGCTATCACGCTGGATTACTGGAAAATGGATGACTGTTATTTTGACCTTTGGCACGACACAGTGAAATCTCATTCATCACTTGAAAAAGACGAGTGCCATTTTGCACTCCACCGCGATACGGTGCCCATTTAATTAAGGATTTTGATGCAAAATGGGTAAATCATGGTGAGTTACTGGAAATAAATGATAGGGAAATGGAACTTCATCGCGACACGGGCTAATCATGGTGCTTCACTAGAAATTGGACAATTGCGAATTTGTGCTTTAACGTGATGCGGTACTTATCGCGATGCCCTACTGCTTTAACTAAAGTCTCCATAAGTTCTCAACCGAGTATTAGATTAAGGATAAATTGGAGTCGTTGGAAATATGGTTCAATTATCTATACATTGGTGGATCTTGAGCTGGAAAATTCTACACATATCAAGAGTTATACACTTTCAAAGCTAACCCATGACACACTAGGAGCTAAACTGAGCTAGAAAAAAGTATGGGGTATTACAATATCTCCATCTTGGGAACATTCGTCCTTGAATGAGGCTAATTAAAGTAAAGATACTGAGGAACTAAGGCTATATGTTGGCATGCACAACTGAAACAAACTGCATGACTGAATCTAAACACACTGAGTGAATGAACTAATCTACGAGTGCATGAATTTACATGAAGATAACTATAAAGTTGAATCTGAGATTGGAAATAAACTGAATTAAGGAGGACTATTACCTTTGGATGAATCCGAGTTCATGGAGAAAAGGTGATAATACTTGATCTACATGTCTGCTTCTGCTTCTACTTCCCAAGTAGCACCCTAAACAGACTGATTTCTCTACAAAACTTTGACCAAGGGAACTTCTTTGTTCCTTAGTGTACGAATTTGATGATTAAGAATCTCTACTGGAACTTTTTCGTATAAAAGGCTATTCTAAATATCTATGCTTTATAGAGGGATTACAACAACTGAATCGTCCATGTACTTCTTCAATAAGGACACATAGAACACTGGGTTAACTGCTGACAAGTCTGTAGGTAGATCAAGCTCATACTCTACCTTCCCGACATGACTCAAAATCCTATGGGGGCCTAAGAATTGGAGATTAAGCTTCCCATTTTTGCCAAACCTCTTCACCCCCTTCATGGGTGAAACCTTCAAATACATAAGATCATCTATTTCAAACTTAAGATTTCTCCTTCTTACATCTGTATAAGATTTTTGACGACTCTGAGCTGCTTTTAATCTCTCTCAAACCAACTGAACTTTCTCTATGCCTTCAACTACCATATCTAGAACAATCAAAGCATCCTCACCCACTTCAAACCAAATAACTGGTAATCTATATCTCTGCCCATAAAGAGCTTCAAATGGGGTCATCTAAATACTAGAATGGTAATTGTTATTATAGTAAACTTGATCAATGGAAAGTGGTCATCCCAATAGTCTTTGAAGTCAAGAACAAAAGCCCTCAATATATCCTCTAATGTTTGAATGGTCCGTTCTGCCTTACCATCTTTCTGCGGATGAAAAGCAAAACAGAGATAAACTTGGGTACCAAGACCTTTCTAAAAGGATTTCCAAATCAAGAGGTAAACTGAGTACCCTTATCTGAGATGATAGACAAGGGAACTCTATGTAATTTAACCAACTCCCTGATATATTGCTTTGCATAATCTTCAGCTATGTAGGACATGTGAACTAGCAAGAAATGGGCTGGTTTGATCAATCTATCTATAATAACCTGTATCAAATTATGTTGTCGACTTGAATGGGGTAATCTATTCACAACATCTATATTCACCTCTTCCCACTACTAAGTAGGAATACCAAGCACCTATAATGTACCACTAAGTATTTAGTGCTCTACCTTAACCTATTAGAAAGTTGTACACTTAGCTACAAACTCTGTTATATCTATATTCTAAGTTTAGGACCCCTTAACAAGCTTAAAGGACTGAATTAAGCTCTAAATTTTGTTGGGTCTTATAATATCTCCTCCTTGGAAACATTCATCCTCGAATGGGACTGACTAAGTTGGGAATACTGGTAGACTAAATTTAGACACTAGATATGCACAATTTAAAAATGACTTCATGGCCGAGATTACTGATATACTGGATTTCATACTAAACATGCATATCAAATACATGGGTACATGACTAGAATGACTCATGAATGTACGACTGAATATC
The DNA here is from genome assembly GCF_002878395.1 of Capsicum annuum. Lineage (NCBI taxonomy): Eukaryota > Viridiplantae > Streptophyta > Magnoliopsida > Solanales > Solanaceae > Capsicum > Capsicum annuum. The sequence continues at coordinate 75,324 of NW_025838677.1, read as the reverse complement.
CAATGGTAACTTATACTAAGCTTGTAAAGGTAATCTGAACATGGAATTGAGTAAGTTCATGGAGAAACTATTACTTAAACTAAAATATATAGATGAACCCAAGGTAATTTTTTTTAGAGTACGCATTGATGGGAACATAAGAACAGGACTGAGACTGAAATACAATACATGAACTGTATATCATGAGCTGAACTCAGCCCCTTGAATACGTGGCTTACAGATGAGATTGAAACTTGTGGTTTAACCTATGAGTACCCACTACTCCAAATTGGATTCATTACTTGAAAACAAATGGTAGGTTTAGGTCATAAAATCTCTGGGTTATAGTGCATCTCCCCTTATGGCACATTATGTTCCCCAAAGAATACTGACTTGGCTATGATATTAAGAAAAACTGGGGCGATGCACAAGGCACCTACGAACTGAATCATGACTGAATATATGGGGCCTAAAATTGGGGCATGATACATAAACTGAGCTGAACATGCAACTTCCTGGTCGGTCCATCTTAGCACAGTTACATTCATGAGACTTTGGATAGTGCAACTAGATGGAAAAATGGAAAACCATACCACACGAATTTGTCTGTCTAACTGCTAAACTAAATTACTAGCCTTACGAACTAACTCATACTGAAAACTTATTCTCAACTAAAACTGTAGGGAGCAAGAAGCGCTTGGCATTGCCTGAAAAAGACATCACAATGTGGCTAGAATTTGTAATATGAGGTGAAGCCTACGAATCATCTTCTAAGATAGAGTGACTAAGACATATGCACTGCAACTATAAATTTTCAAGCTTAGAAATATCCTTTGAGTACTTTCTCAACTATAATCCTCACCTTAGTTGACAGTTCACTTGGGACTACTAAAAAATATTCGCATGGGCATTGAGCATAAATGCCTGAGCATACTACCTTATCTGATTAACTAAATGATTGATAGATAAATACTAGGTCTACAAGGCTGAACTTTAGTTAGCCTGAATAACTGGACTAAAATTGTAGAGTATCATGCATATAAGGAAGGGACTGACTGAGTAACATGAGATAACTGAGCACGAATTTATGAAAACTATATTATCTGAGAATGTAAGACCAAGGATATAATATGGTTCTAAGATAATCTATAAATTGAGGTACTAAAATACTAATAACTGAATAACTGATAACTATGCGCTATGGTCGAGCAAACCTAAAACTAAACTAAGTTTTTGATCTGATTATTGGACTGAGACTGACACTATAAGTAATATTGTAACTAAGACTATGCTTCAGATGGTAATTGGGACTGAACACACTATAAGGCATGAGTGCAGAAGTCATGAACTACATGACCTGAGTTTGGAACTCCCATGTTCACAGAACATGATTTGTACTACTGAGTGAACTGAAACTCCTCAAACTAAGAATTGGAAATGCACATAATTCTATGAAAAGTGTGAGAATATAAGTTGTGTTCATAGAGCTGACACGTAAAGCATGCATAGGTATTGTGATGACTTAAGTACAAAACGTTGAACTGGGGTAAAGAAGGGTTGGGAATCATTCCCACCCATTAATTTTCTACACATACTAATATTACTATAGAAATCTTGAAGCCTGACTTTTTGAGATAACATAGTTGGACAGTTCTTGTATACTCGTCAGGCTATGATAGACTGACCCACTGGGTTGGAGGCTGAGAAAGGCTCTACTATAATTTTGGGACTGACTCTGAAAGCAACTGATATATATGGAATAACAAAGGACAAAGAAGCTCCAGGATCTAGCAAAGTATAAACATGCAAATTAAAAATATGTAACGTACTAGTGACCACATCAGGAGAACTTTCTTAATCCTATCGAGATTGAAGAGCATAGAGTCTGTTTGGGCATTGCCCACTAGTGGCACTGGAAGAGGCACCCTGCTGATTTAGGCGACCGGACTGAGCTAAAGGACAATTATGCTGCCTCCGTAGACCATCCTTAGAATAGTCTCTAACTCTTTGACCTAACTCGCCATATCCAAAACATACATCACTGTCGGTTCTACACATACCCTTATGATTCTTACCACATTCTTTGCAAAGCAGATTAGTACAAACACCGCTTGTACTACTCTTGGTTTTGGGGCCTGGCAGCTATCATGACTGTCATTCCTGAATTGTGGTACTGGTGTACTAGCTGAAGATGAAACTGCAGCGAAAAACTTCTGACTAAACCTAGAACGGTTACCACACTCTGTCCTTGGTTCGGTAAAACTAAAGATACTTATTCTGGCTCTTATTTTCTCTTTCCTTCTTCTTAAGTTTCTATTCCTCAATCTGTTACGCATGGAACATAATCCTAGATATTTCTATCTCCCTAATCAACATCGTAGTCTTTCACTTCTTAACCACTAGACTCGATACCCAGACATAAACTTGCTCATTCTAGATCTATTTCCTGCTGCTACATGGGGAGCATACCTGGCTAACAGAGTAAACTTGAGGGAATACTCTTTCACACTCATAATGCCTTGCTTGTGATTGATGAACTCTATCACCTTGGCTTATTTTAGCTCTAAGAGGAAGAATCTACTAAGAAGGCCATAGCAAACTCTTCCCATTCTATGGGCTCTGCATATGCACCTCTTTCTACCTTCCTCTGCTTAAACCATATATGGGCTATATCTTGTAGCTGATAGGTGGCTAACTCAGTACTCTCACTAGAAGTCACTTCTATGATATCTGTAACTTTTTGAACCTGATTGTGAAACTCCTGTGGATCCTTTTCAGAGTAAGAATCTGATAATAATGGAGGATTCATTCAGGTGAAGCCCCAAATTATTACTGTAGAATTATTGGACACTGGGTTGTCCATAATAGCAGTTGGCCGTTCATTCTGATTTGCAATGGCATTAGCTAGAGTAGTGAATACAACCCTAAAATCTGGATGGGAGACATGCTCGTCCAAGGGATCTTCCTAAACGTGGTAAGGTGCTGACTGATTTCCAGTTCTTCTTTCGTTAGTCCTTTTGAGAGGCATGTTCTATAACTAAAAGGAAGAAGAAAATTAGACTAAGAGTTTTATTAGAGCTTATGCTCACTCACATGACATGAATATTGAAAGAAGGGAAACTTTTCCTAAAACATCTCGTAGCCTCCTATCCATAAGTTTGGTGCGCAACACAACCATGCACAAGACTCTACTAGATGCGGATTTGAGACTTCCTAGGATATTTTTGAAGCTTAGGCTCTTATACCAACATTGTAACACCCCGAGTTGGTACCCCAGACACTACACGATGCTCATAATCCCAAAGGACCACAAGCTAACCTATAAAAGGTACCTGTTGCAATAACTTTGTAATAAATATTGTAATAATTTCAGAAATAGGAAGAAACATATGCCATAAGGTTAAAATCTGTAAATAAATCCGAATATGCTATAAAAATACCAAAACTGAACACCAATACTAAAAAATGAACAACTGTCTGAAAATACTCGAGTCTGGAAAGCCTCTAAACTATCTGAACTGTGGAGTTAATGGGATAAGTTCCCAAATAACTCCGACTACTAAAACATAATACTGAAATACTAAAAATAATAAGTATGTCCTCAAACTATGAGGACTCACCACTAGGCTAAAAGCTGAAGATCTGAACTGCTAAGGGTGGTCTGGAGCCCGTGCATCGACCCTATGATATAAGACATCATAGCGCAAAAAGAATATGTCAGTACTTTGAATGTACTAGTATATTTAGTGAGGTATTTTAAAATTCATGGGTTCATATGCATGAACAATACTAACTGAATAACATGAGTATGACTTAATAAGAGTACATACATAAATACATAGACTATAACTAAGATCGTGATAATATTGAGTTCTGAGTTTGAATACTATAACTGATATCTAAGTTTACTAATACTGTATTACTGATTATCTAAATGACTATATCTAATAGTTCTAAATTCCATGGAACTATACTGAGTTCTGTACTAAGCTGAATGACTATATCTAATAGTCCTAAATCTCTAGAAATAAACTGAGTTCTATTCTGAGACTGAGACTAAAATTGAGACTATGGGATGTAATTATCTAACTGATATGCCTCTGTCTAATCTGATTAGGTTCTAACCTATAAAACCAGTTGGAAGGGTGAGTTAACCCTCTCTGATAGGAAGCTCTTCCATCAATCCTCGCTGGTAGGAAAACTTAAATAAGATGTATCAACCCTTGTAGTATCTAGAAGGAAAATATATCAACCTATGTTGGATACGTAGTTCTCTAACACAGGGATTGTTACTAAGGGTCAAACCCTCCGTTGAAAAGAACGCTCCCATCCCTTGGTTCGCTCGGTGCTAAATCCTACTCCCAGCTAAATGGATACTGAACTGATTTCTAGTCTGTACTAGACTAGACTGAATTGTTACTAATATTACTATTTGACTGAACTAAACTTAGTTCCATAGACTAACAGAATACTACTAAATTCTATTAATTGACTGAGCCCTGAGTGCTACTAAGGTCTACACTAAGTCCTTTGACTGAATTACAAACACTACTGAGATTTCCTGGATTTCTATAACTGGCTGAGTTCTACTGATCGAGTCACTAATGAGACTACTTCATAACTGACACTGGCTCTAAGTAAATAGCTAAATTGTCGGGCATTAAATATCCCTATGACTCGATAGAATAAAAATAAAGTGTCACATGATCTTGCTTAGCATAAGCATGCACATTAAATTCATAATGTATCCATAGAGACATCTTATCATTCTCTTGTATGGTATTTCTTTCAAATAAGCTAGAATGATAGGATTTCTTTCCCTTATTAGTTCACATGAACAATTCATCAAGCACTTAGTGAGCATACATATGCACATAACACTAATTAACAAGTAGACATCATAATTCAAATCCCCATTGAAAATTTCAAGGGTTTTACATATATATCAGTTAACCTCACATGAAAAGTATCAGAAAATATGGATTAGAATCCCAATTAATCATTATAAACATGAACATAATTAAACCCAACATGGAATTCATGAAATCCCTACACTTGAAGTTTAAAAATAGTTTCTTGGACTTCAAGGGTGGAAGGGACCCTTGGATGAACACTTCACATACTTTAGTTGATGAATTCTGAGAGATTGATGGTGAGTTCTTGAGTTCTTGATTTGGAATTTGAACACCTAGGGTTTTGTTCATAAGAAATTTTGAGAATGAATGAGTATAATTGCTCTCCAAAGGATTTAATTTCATGTTTTAGGGGATGAAGGGTGTGGTAAAAAGACCTAATTAACCCTGAGGATGCAATCTTTTAATGCCTGTAAATTGTGTTACCGAGGTATAGGCCGACGCATCCCATCATTGGCTTCGATGCAATAGCCAATGCATCGCATATATCAACGTCGGTTCACCAGAATTTGTACTAAAGCTAGGGAAAAAATATCCTATTGAGGTGATGGTCTATGCGACGCATTGATATCGCATCGACCCACTATTTAGGGCACTTTAACATGGTCTAAACGAGATCTGAACATTCCAAAACATGTACGGGAATATCTATTGACCTTCCTGATTATGAATTAACTCTAATATCAACATTTAAGGGATGTAAAGGTCTTAAAATAAGATTGCCATCTTTAGAAGGAAAAAATGGCACTAAGTCTGAATACTTAGCTAATATATTTTAAGTCTAGCACCCCTTAACAAGCTTAAAGGACTGAATTAAGCTTGAAATTTTTTGGGGTCTTACACTTATCTGACTACTCCTGCCTAGCTCTGGGAGAGGGAGTGCTAGCTGAAGATGGCACAAGCATAGATGAATGATTCTAAAACTATGAATGATTTTCCTCTCCAAACTTTGTCTGGACATACTCAAACTGCCCGATTCTAGCCTTTTTATTTATTGTCTCTCTTCCCTTCAAATTTTCAACCTCAATCTACTAGGAATAAATCATCAACCTATCAAAATCCATGTCCCCAATAAGCATGGAAGTCCTATACTCCTTGACTACCAAACCAGACACTTCAGTAACGAACTTACTCATACTCGCCCTAGGGTCAGCCATCATATTATGGGCATACTTAGACAACTAGTTGAACTTAAGGCAGTACTTCTTTACTATCATTGAGCCCTGCCTCAGGTTCACAAACTCCTCTACCTTAGCTTCTCTCATTTCACATGGAAAAAACATACTTAGAAATGCATCCTAAAATGCCTGCCAACTTATAGGAGATGGATTCTCACCTCGCTATTGTTTCACGTAACCACTAAATCATACGCTACATCCTTAAATCTATAGGATTCTAACTCTACACTCTCCTCTTCAATAAAATACATAATCTGGGTGATCTTTTTCACCTCATCTAAATAAAGCTATGGGCCCTCATATGCTTTTAAGTTGAAGAACTCTAGTGAATTCATTCTCAAAAAGTCTAGGATTCTAGCAATTGCCAAATCACCATTCTGTTGAAGTAGGCATACTTCCTGATGGATTCACAAAACATTAGCTGCCACAGCTTGGTGTAACACCTGTAAGGCAACCTAAAATTTAGCATGGGATACATTCTCATTTAGAAGGTCAGCAGGTTGGGGTGGCTAGTTATCATTTCTATGGGTGTTATCTCGGCGAGGATGCATATTCCACTATCACATAAGAGCACAAGTTAAAAGAAGATAGAAAAATTGTAAGCATGATGGATTATGCAAGAAAGAGATAATTTTTTAAAAATTCCCTATAGCATTTTTCTCATAAATGTGGTATGCTTTATATCCATGATCAAGACTCTACGTAATGTGGCTTGTCTGACCCCTGAGGAATCTTATAACCTTAGTCTCTAATACAAAGTTTGTAATGCCCCAAAAATAGGTCTCGAGATATCACACGGTGCTCAATACTACGAGTAGCCTTAAGCTGACCCTGTGTGTTTTCTACTAAATCTGAAGCTCAAAATAAAGGACTATAAGATATATAATCAAAGCTAAGCTATGGAATTCTATTTGAGCTAACCAAAATTATCTGAATATAATATCTGAAAATACTAGACTTAAGAGTCTGTTCAGTCAATACTAGAAATCTGAATCATATCTAGTAGTCTGATAAGCCTTTATTACTAATAACTAGATAGTCACTAGGACAAACCCCCAGCTGACTCAAACTGTCTGAAAATACTGAATCATCTATACTAAGAAGATGAAACACTAAATGTATAAGTCCCCGATTATGAGGACTCACCAACTATCGGGATGTAGATGCTTGAAATCACTCATGCTACTGAAACTGAGCACCTGAATCCATATTATGAGGCAATGTAGCACATAGACGTATATGTGGATCAGTACTTCTGGATTATACTAAGTATATGGTGGTGAATACATAAGTAAAATAATGTCTAAACATTATCATAATTTGAAACATAATGCATGCTAAAGGCAGATGACTCACATAAGGTTGACTAACTAAACACTGAGATTCGTGATAATGAGTAGAAAAACAAACTGTATAAATCTAGTATGTCATAGCATTTAGTTTCTAAAAGTTGTACTAGTGTTCTATCTAAAAATTAGGCTATCTAAGTGTAGAAAGGATTCACTTTTATATCTGAAATCTGAAAACTAAAATCTGTAGCTAATGTCTTTTGTAAAGTAATATCTGAATAAAGCTGTGAGCCTTTACACTTAGTTCTAAAAACTATTCTATTATTCTTTTCTGTAAGTTGTAGGGAGGTTCTTCAAACTGAAATAAACCATGTGAGGTAACATAGAGTCCAACGTCTAGTTCTCTTCTGGGAAAACCTCATATTAGGGAGAGGTGTTATACTCTTAACAAGGAGTATAACTTAATCAAAGTGATCACATCTGTAACTATCATCCATATAATAATGGGACTAATTTGATAATCTATACCTATGTTGGATCATACTTTTAGGGAATGTGACCATACCTAACTCGGTGCTAAATACTACTCCCTTTAATCTGTATGTTCATTCTTTAAAAAAACCACTTTAAAAACTAGTATAATGGTTTAAATCAAAACCAACTGTATATCTGTTATTTTAAACTATAACTAAAACTGTAAAGTGGATTCCATTTCTAGATGAGATCAAAAGATCAAATATTTATTAAAATTTAAAAATAACTAGTCATGGGATGCTTAAAGCATAGTCATTCTTGAAAGATCAACATTCAAACTAGGGCTTAATAACCCATGCATCAAATTCATGTAAAAACTTCATAATGTTCACGCTTGATAATGTAAATATTGGTAATTCAATTCAATATTTGGAAATTTCTACAATATGCATATAATACGAAAGAAGAGATACAATTCAACATCTACATTACTTGAAATCTCATAATCTTCAATTAGTGGTTAGTGGGTATAAACCCCAAATTTAAATTTATGTAATTTCATAAAAAAATCAACTTTAAAACTAGGTTTGGGCACAAGGATGAAAGAGTATCCTTGTTCATAATGCCACATAACTTAATTAATGAAATTGATAAAGAAGCTTGAACTTGAATTCCTATTTATGCTTTTCAAGATGATTTATTTAAGTTCTTGAATTTGGAATCCTTAATTTTGAGTTATCTTGGAAAAATAATAGTGGAAATTTGGATTTCTTAGGGATTATGATTTGAATGTTCAAGGTTTTATTGGAGAGAAATTATGTGAAAGGAATCCTTAATATGCTTAGAATAAGCTAGATTCTGTGTTTCACATGATTTGGGGCTTGGGGAAATAAATAGATTGCCCTTTGTAAAATTTAACTCAGAACTGGAAAGTCTCGATTTGGCACACCACCGCAACGGTGCTATCGCACTGGCTTACTGGAAAATGGAAGACTATAATTTTGGCCTCTGGTATGACGTGGTGTAATCAAATTGCATTACTAGAAAAGGACAAGTTCCATTTTGCACTCCACCGCAACGCGGTTCCCGTATAGTTTAGGATTTTGATGCGATACGAGAAAATCATGGTGAGTTACTATAAAGGAACGAATGGGAACTAGAACTTCACCACGATGCGGGCTAATAATGGTGTTCCACTGGAAATTAGATAGTTGCAAAATTATCCTTAATCGCGATGCGGTACTTATCGCGATGCCCTACTTCTTTCACTAAAGTCACCATAACTTCTAAACCGAGTATCAAATTAAGGCAAAATTGGTGTTGTTGGAAAGCTGGTTAAATTATCTATACATTGTTAGGCCTTGAGATGGAAAATTCCATGCGAATCAAGAGTTATACACTTTCAAAGATAACCATTAACACACTAGAAGCTAAACTTATCTAGGAAAAAGTATGGGGTATTATAGGGTAGCTTTAGTTTTTCTAAGCAAAGGTAAGAGGGTGGTAACTATTATTATTTCATTTAGACATTTTTATCCCCAACTCTATCTACATCTAGTGTACCAGTACCAAAGTTCAAGAATAACAGTCGGGATAGGGCGCCAGACTCCAAAACCCAGGGTAGTGTGAGCAGTGGTTGTACCCTTCTACTTTGTGAAGAATGTGCCAGAAATCACCTAGGTATATGTATAGATGGCAGTGATTTATGTTTTGGATGTTATAAGCAAGGACACAGGATGCAAAAGTGCAGAGTAATGGCTCAGAAGGGAAAGGATTTGCACCAACAAGGTTAGTCCCACCTTCCTTCAGTCCCATCCGGTCACCCGACTCAGCAGGGTGCCACTTCTAGTGCAACCAATGGCCTGCATTAGAACAGGCTATATGTACTTCATTCCTGACATGATCAGGAAAGTTCTCCTAATGCGGTTATGAGTACGTTACAAAGCCTTTCATAATTTGATTTTCAAGTTATGTTTTGAATTGATTTCACGTAGAATGAATTATAGTATATTTTAAATATCGTGAATTCCATATCATGTTCATACAAATTTAGAATAAAACCCTTAGTTTATGATTTAGTCATATGATTGTGCTATCTTTTAATGTTTAAAAAGTATCCCCATGCTAAAGTCTTAGTACCCATGTGTTTGATGAGTTGCTTAAGTGAATCATTGTGAACAATGATTTCCTTCCTTGGTTTCAAAGCTTTCATATTGCCTTATTGTCATTAGTATCGAGTCTTGGGGGTTATGAACACCTGAAATTTAGCTGTTTACTTAGATTCAGTAGCTTCAGAATAGTTTTTGATAAATCATGAGAATTACCACTCTGTTATCCTTCATGATTAGTTACTTGTCTAGTCAAGTTAGTTTAGTCCAGTAATTAATATTAGTTTAGTTGGGAGTAGGATTTAACAACAAGCAAACCTAGGGATAAGGGCTCACCCGTCAGCTAGGATTGGGTCCTTAGAAGTAATCCCTATGTTCTAGAACTATATAGCCAGCGAAGGTTATAAGATATCACTTGCCAGTTTAGAACTGACACTCTCAAGGATTAGCTGTTGGTTTAGGACCAATCTTAGGGATCAACTACTAGATTAAGACTAACTCCATAACTATTCTTAGTATTCGTGGCATGGTATTATAACCCTTCCAACAAGGGTCACAGGTTGGACCCCGATTATCTCTGACTGGGGCATGTCGGTTAGATGATACCCCCCACACTTTCAGATTTAGTACTCAGTTCAGAATTCAGTTCAATCTTGCTTGACCATAGCATATAGTTCATCAGTTATTCAATTACCAAATTTTAGTATTTCAGTTGACACACTATTTTAAAACTTGTTTTATGCATGGTCATGCATTCTTATTTTTTACAGTTTACATGCATTCTTACTCAGTACCTCATGCTATACATTCAGTTAGTTATAACTTATGCACATGAACCCATGCATATTAGCCTAACCTCATTTAGCATTCTAGTGCATTCAAAGTACTGATCGCATACTTGTTTCTTGCCCTATGATATTTATTATTATAGGTTTGATGCTCGAATTCCCGATCGTACTTAGACTTTCTAGTGCATCAATAGCAGCAGCCGTGGTAAGTCCTTATCCTTCGAGGATGAGTCATCTTATATTTAATTATGTTAGTAGTTTAGCTATTTAGTCAGTCGGAGTTAGTTAGGGTCTTGGCCCATCAACTCCATATTCAGATAATTTAGAGGCTTTCATACTTGTACATATAGTCAATTAGTTTACTGTAGTTATTATCAGCATTTTATCAGTATTGTCAATATTGTTTTACATACATTATTAGAATTATGATTTTAAAACTGATGGCAATTTTTAGTTAAATTCCACATATGATCTTTTGTTATTAGTTTACCAGTGCTCATAGCAGATACCAGTATAATGGGTTAGCTTGGTGTCACTTGTGACCGTAAGCACTGTGTGGTGTCCAAGGTGTACTCTTAAAGTATTACAAACATTATATTAGAGCCTAAGGTTTTAAAATATCCTAGGGAGTCTAAAATCCATGTTTAGTAGAGTCTTATGCATGGGTGTGAAGCGCGCCACACTTATAGGCACGAGGCTACAAGATATTTTTAGGAAAAATTTCCCTTCTTAAAGTGTCCATATCATGCAAATGAGCATGAGCTTAAGTTGAACTCTTTGTCTAATTAAATTCTTCCTTCTATTTATAGAATATGCCTCTTAAAAAGATTAACAAAAAAAGAACCAAAAACCAGCCAGTACCTTCGCCTGTTCAGGAAAATCCCCTGAATGAGCATAATTCTCATGTAGAGTTTAGAGCTGCATTTAATAATATAGTCACTCTTTAGCAACTCAGAATTTTTGACCAGCTGTAGTCCCAACCAACCTAGTGGCTAATACTACCTCAGCTAGGATTTGGGACTTTACTCGAAAGAATCCTCCTCTGTTTTTGAGATCCAAATATGATGATGATCTGAAGGAATTCCTTGACATAATTTAAAAGGTGAATTACATTATGGGTGTGAATTCAAGTGAAAGTGATGAAACAGCTTCTTACCAGTTACAGGATGTAGTTCACACCTAGTTTAAGCAGTTGAAAGGGGATACTTGTGCAAATATAGAGCCTATAGAATGGAAGGAGTTTTCTACAACTTTCTTACAAAGATTATTCCCATTGGAGCTGAGGTAAATTAAGGTGTTAGAGTTTATCAACTTAAGTAAGTCTGTAAGAGTCTGAAAGAGTATTCCCTCAAGTTTACTCAGTTAGCCAAGTATTCCCCTCATGTGGTGGCTTATAATAGATCTAGGATAAGTAAGTTAGTTTCTAGGGTATCTGATAGTGTGGTCTAAGAGAGTAGGACTGCGATGTTAATTAAGTAGATTGACATATCTAGGCTTATGGTCCATTCTTAATAGATTGAGGAAAAGAAGCATAAGGAGAAAGAGAGAGAGAGAATAAAAGAGCCAGAATGAGTAGCTTTAGTTTTGCTCAGCCAAGGTCAGATGGTGGTAACCGTTTTCATTTTAGTTAAAAATTTTCAGCCCCAACTCCATCTTCATCTAGTGCACCAGTACCAAAGTTTAGGAATGATAGTCAGGATGAGGCACCAAGCTCCAAAACCTAAGGTAGTGTGAGAAGTAGTCGTACCCAATTGATTAGTAGAGAATATGGTAGAAATCACCTAAGTATGTGTAAAGCTAGTAGTAATGTATGTTTGGAAATTGTAAGCTAGGCTACCGAATACAGGACTATAGAGTAAAGGCTCAGAGGGGAAAAAATTTGAACCAACAAGGTCTGTCCAACTATCCTTCAGTCCCATCCGATCACTCGACTCAACAGGGTGCTTCTTCCAGCACAACCTGTGGATAGCGTTAGAATAAGCTATAAGCCCTTCAGTCCTGACATGATTAGGAATGTTATCCAGATACAGTTACGGGTATGTTACAAGCCTTTCATATTCTTGTGTATGTTGTGCTAGACCATAAAGCTTCACTTTCTCTTGTAACCCCTATATAGCTGTTAACATCAGTGTTAGACCCAAAATATTAGTAGACCCCTTCTTAGTGTCTTCCTTAGTGGGTAAATCTATCCTACCCAAATGGGTTTTAAGAAACATCCCGAATTTAGTATCCCAGAAAAATCACTCTAATTGATTTCAGAAATAGAGCTGTTCAGTTTCAGTTTCTCGATGAACTAGTCATTGAATAGAGGAGTGTATTATCTTAAATTAGTAGATTTTACATTCATGGGGCTAGTTTTATGAAAGGTGAATCAGTAGGCTTAAAACAGTATATGCAATAATTTGAGCTAAGTATTATGGTGTGGGTATGCTTATGTAGCATCCTTGAGTGCTAAGTTTTAATGGGTCTAGTAATGTAGTAGTTGATATTCTTACCAGCTAAATTATGGGCTATTGTATGTTGAGGTTAGATATCTAGGTTTAATAGTGATACTCATGGTTTAGAGAGAAGAGTAAGTATAGAGATGGGATATTAGTAGGCTATAAAGGAATTTACTATGGTTCATTAAGGGATTGAGAATATCCATGTCAAGTGATAGAATCTAATCTTGAATCTTTGAAGGTTGAGCTAATAAAAAAGAGAGTTGAAACTCTAATTGGTGTGAAATCATGGTAGGTGATACTCAGCAAGGTTATAAGTTGGTCAGTGTTTAAGTTGTTATATGATGATTTTTGAGTCTATACGAAGCTAAAAATTGTGTATCAGAAGTAAGTAATAGAATCGGTCCTTACATTATTAGGTATAGTCTTTCGAGATAAGTATAGTGTTTATGTGCATTATTCTACCCTAGACTCTAGAGTATAGTGGTGACAGTTCAGTTTAGAATTATTGATTAGGTGATTCACAGACTTAGAATGATGACTTTAAGCTACGGAGGAGTTGATAGAGCAACTAACCAAGTCAGGCTCTCATATCCTAGTAGTGATGCTAGGATGGGTAGAGAAGTAGTAGGAGAGGATAATGGCCAACCCATTCTCATATTAGTGCAGGTTTTTTCAGCCAACACAATATCTACTCATGCCTTACAAGTTATCTCCATGATCATAGTTTATGTTCTTACACATTATAAAGAATCATGTACGCTTCCAGTCCCTAGTATACGGATTTCCAATTTTCTCAGTAGTAAGAACCATGTTCCAAGGATTTAGAAACTCTAAACTCACGTCATACAACTCATGAATCATGCACTTATGTTTCATAGTATGTTCAGTTCCAGTACTCATGCTACACTCTAAATGATCAGTGAAAATTTAAATATTTGTAATATATATCCTCAGATTTGGTTTCATTGAAGAATTTATGTCGTGGATACTCTATTCCTCGGACCTCACTTCCAGATCCCGGATATTTAGTCATAATTCAGTTCGTAAGTGTCCCGTGCATTATATTAATCTTTTTTTGGTATTTTAACCAAGTCAATAAAGTTTGGGGATACAAACTATCCCCAAGGGGAGATGTCGTAATTCCCTAAGTTTTCATATCCTAAATCACTCATATTTTCTTCATAAAACTAGATCCAGCTTGAGGTAATAGTTACTCATAAGTGAACTCTCTCATCCTATCTCAGCCTTATTACCATTCTTATGTCATTGCATCTATTCAGGGAATCAGTTCAGTTTATGTATTATTCTTAGACTCAGTTATCCAGCCTTGTTCTAAGTTACATTCCAAGTGTTCCGAATATAGTCTCAGTTTCTTTAGAACTCTCATTCTAACGATTCTCATTCGAGGATGAATGATTGTAAGGGGGAGATAATGTAATACCCTGTATTTTATAGACTAAACTTTGAACCATCATTCTTACATGTGTTAACTCTAATCCCATGAATTTATTTTGAATAGACATTTCATGATATTTATCCTAGTTTGTGAAGTGATTTCTAGTTGAAAAATGTTCATAAGATTCACTTAAACAAAGTTTAGCTAGGATCCTTTGATTCGTCCAAAGTTTGGTATTTGATTCTACAAGTGTCTACTTGAATGTGTATAAATTTTTATAGACGTTGAATTTTTCAGCTCAAGACCCACCAAATTGTAGATAATTTAGATAGCTTTCCAACGATACAAAAATTTCCCTAATTTGATACCCGAGCAAAAAGTTTAGCCATTTTCGTGAGAGAGGCAGTGAGGTAACGCGATTAGCATATAAAGCACGCTCTATTTCTCCCCTGAGGGATCATACGGTGCATGATACAGAGCATGAAACACACTCTCTAAAACATGCTCCTAAAATTTCCAACTTTCAGTCATATTTTCCAAGAGCATTTGGGTCTTTTCCCTTTTTCCAATTCAGACAAAACACAAGAGTTAGGTCCCAAGAGAGCTTTATTTGCCTTTTATTTCACAATTATCTCAAATTTAAGCAACCTAATCTCAAGAACAAACCCTAGCTCTTCAACATTCAAGGTCAGTTCTCAAGAAACCCACCAAGAACTTTACCAATTCTTCAAGCAAGGTATGTTAGATATTTATCCATATGTTCTTTGCACCTATGGAGTCCAAGAACTCAAATTTTAAGTTTAAAAGAATGATTTTTACATGTTATTATGAACTTTATCCATGAACCCCCATGAATTTTGATTTTATATGACATTTAAAAGTAATTATTGTTGAAATTAAACCTTACACGTTTGAATGGCGCTATTCGTATTTTAAATCCCTAAATCCATGATTTGTAGTATTTAAATTATATTTGCATCTCATGTTTTGACTATTATCATGTTCAAGTCTATGAATTTGAAGTGTTTAATGAAATTACTAAATGATTGGGGTTTCAATAATGACTCCTTGTTATGTTTCCAAGAGATTTTGGTAGAAAGAGTCCTTACACGTTGAAAGTTAAAGTATATTTAGCTATATCTTGGTAATTCAATTTTAAAGGTTTTTTTTCAATCGATTACATATGGAATTCGTTATTTTATGTTTAAAATATTATGACTTCCATATCATGTTCATACGAATTCATAATAAAACCCTCAGTTTATGATTTAATCATGTGATTGTGCTATCTTTTCATGTTTAAAAAACATCACCAAGTTAAAGTCTTACTCCCCATGTGTTTGATGAGATGCTTAAGTTAATAATTGTGAACAATGATTTCCTTCCATGGTTTCAAAGCTTCCATTTGGTCCTATTGCCATTGCTATCAAGTCCTGGGGGCTATGAAAACCTGAAATTTAGTTGTTTACTTAGTTTCAATAGCTTCAGAATAGTTTCAGATAAATCATGAGCATTACCACTCAGTTAGCCTTCATGATCAGTTACTTGTCCAGTTAAGTTAGTTCACTTTAGTAATCATTATAAGATTAGTTGGTAGTAGGATTCAACATCGACCAAACCTAGGGCTGGGGGCTCACCCGTTAGCTAAGACTGGGTTCTTCGAAGCAATCCCTAAGGTCTAGAACTACATTGCGTGCGTAGGTTATGAGATGTCACCCACTAGTTTAAAATTGACACTCTCAAGGATCACCCTCTAGTTTAGGACTAATCTTAGGGGTCACATGCCAGATTAGGACTACCTCCATAGACATTGTTAGTATCCGTAGCATGGTACTAGGACCCTTCCAATTGGGGTCACAAGTTGGACCCGGATCAGCTCAGACTGGGGAATGTCGGTTAGATGATAATTCCAATATTTTTAATTTCAGTACTTAGTTCAGTCTTGCTTGACCATAGAATATAGTTTATCAGTTATTCAATTACCAAATATTAGTATTTCAGTTTACATACTATTTCAGAACTTGTTTTATGCTTGGTCATGCATTCTTAGTCTTTAAAGCTTATATGCATTCTTACTCAGTACCTCATGCTATACATTCAGTCAGTTATTACTCGTGCACATGAACCCATGGATATCATCCTAACCTTATTTAGCATACTAGTACATTCAAAGTACCAATCGCATACTCATTTCTTGCTCTACAATGTCTTAGATCATATGTTCAGACAATCAGATTCCCGATCGTACTTAGACTTTCTAGTGCATCAGCAGTAGTAGCCATGGTGAGTCTTCATCCTTCTAGGACGAGTTATTTTATATTCAGTTACGTTAGTAGTTTAGCTATTTAGTCAGTCAGAGCTAGTTGGGGGATTGTCCCATCAACTCCACAGTCAGATAGTTTAGCGTGTTTCAAACTAGTATAGACAGTCAATCAGTTTTCCGTTGTTATTATAAGCCATTTTGATCATACTTTTAGTATTGTTTTAGAAACATTATTAGAACTATAATTTAAAACCATATGGCATTTTTTAGTTAAATTAATGATCTTTTATTATTAATTTTACCGAGTGCTCACAGCAGGTACCGGTATTATGGGTTAGCTTGTGGTCACTTGTGACCATAAGCATCGTGTGGCATCCGTGGTGTAATCTCGGGGCATTACAAACTTGGTATTAGGGCCTAAGTTTTTAAAATTTCCTAGGGTATCTGAAAGCCATATTGAGTAGAGTTTTGTGCATGGTTATGAAACGTGCCACACTTATTGAAAAGAGGCTACAAGATGTTTGTAGGAAAAGTTTCCCTTATTTAAGTGTTCATATTATCCGAATGAGAATGAGCTCAAGTTGAACTCTCTATCTAATTCAATTCGTCTTTCTATTTACAGAATATGCCTCCTAGAAAGACTAATGGAAGAAGAACCAAAAACCAGTAAGTACCTCCGCTCGTTTGGGAAGATCCCCTGAATAAGCATATTTCTAATGTAGCATTGAGAGTTGCATTCACTACACTATCTCACTCTGTAGCAACTCAAAATGTTTGACCAACTGCAGTCCCAGCCAACCCAGTGGCTAATACTTCTACAGCTAGGATTCAAGACTTCACCCAAATAAATCCTCCTTTATTTTTGGGATCCAAATCTAATGAGGATCTGCAGGAATTCCTTGACATGATTTAAAAGGTGAGTGATATTATAGGTGTGACTTCTAGTGAGAGTAATGAACTGGCTACTTACCAGCAGTAGGATATGGCTCACACCTGGTTTAAGTAGTGGAAATGGGATAGCGGTGCAGATTCAGAGCCTATAGAATAGAAAGAGTTTGCTACAACCTTCTTAGTTAGATTTTTTCCTATTGGAGCTGAGAAAATCTAGGTTTCTAGAGTTAATCAACTTTAATTAGGGAATATGAGTGTGAAAGGGTATTCCCTAAAGTTTACTCAGTTGGCTAGGTATGCTCCTCATGTGGTGGTTGATAACAGATCTAGGATGAGCCAGTTTGTATATGGGATATTTTATAGTATGGTGAAGGAGTGTAGGACTGCGATGTTAATTAAGAATATGGACATATCTAGGCTTATGGACCACGCTCAATAGATTGAAGAGTAGAATCTTAAGAAGAAGAAGAAAGAGAATAAGAGAGCTAGAATGGGTACCTTAAGTTTTGCTCAGGAAAGCTCAGAGGGTGGTAACCATTCTTAATTCAGTTAGAAGTTTCCATCCCTAGCTTTGTCTTTAACTAGTGTTCCAGTACCAATATTCAGGAATGATAGTCAAGATGGGGCACCAGGCTCCAGGACCCAGGGTAGTGTGAGCATTGGTCGTACCCATCTGCTTTACAAAGAATATGGTAGAAATCATCTAGTTGTGTGTAATTTTGGCATTGATGTGTGTTTTGGATATAGTAATCTAGGCCACAGGATGTGGGATTGTAGAGTAATGTCTAAAAGGGGAAAGGATTCATGCAAACAGGGTCAGTCCAACAGTCCTTCAGTCCCATCCAGTCACCCAGCTAAGCTGGGTGCCGCTTCCAGCATAACCAATGGCCAGCGTTAGAACAGGCTATATGCACATTAGTACCAACATGATTAGAAAAGTCTCATGATGAATTTACTAGTATTTTATAGGACTTTCATATTCTTATGTATGTTTTAATAGACCATAGAGCTTCACTTTCTCTTATGACCACCCCCTCTATATAGCTGTCAACTTCAGTGTCAAACCCAAAATATTAGTAGATCCCTTCTTAGTGTCTAACTCAGTGGGTAAATCTTTCTTAGGCAGATGAGTATATAGAAACTGGCCAATTTTAGTATCCTAAAAAAAGTACTTCAGTTGATTTCTTGAAATAGACCTATTCAGTTTTAGTTTCTCGATAACTAGTCCTTGAATAGAGGGATAGTATTTTTTGAATTCAGTAGATTTTGCATTCATAGGGAAAGTTATTTGAAATGGGAATCAATAGGCTTGAAATAGTGTATGGAATAATTTGAGCTAAGTATTATGGTGTGGGTGTGCTTATGTAGCATCCTTGAGCGCTATGTTTGAATGGGGCTAATAATATAGTAGTTGATGTTCTTACTAGCTAAATTATGGGCTAAAGTATGTTGAGGTTGGTTGTCCAGGTGTAAAGGTGATTCTCATAGTTTAGGGAGAAGAGTAAGTATGTAGATGGGATATTAGTAGGCTATAAAGGAAGTTAGTGTGGTTCAATAAGGGTTTGAGAATATCCATGTTAAGTGATAGAATCTAATCTTGAATCTTTGAAGGTTGAGCTAATCAAAACAAGAGTTGAAATTCTAGTTGGTGTGAAATCATGGTATGGCTATACTCAACAAGGTTCTAAGTTCGTCACTATTTAAGTTATTGTATGATGATTGTTGAGCCTATAGAATGCTAAGAATTGTGTGTCAGAAGCTAGCACGAGTAGTAGGCCTTACATTATTGGGTATAGTCTTTAGGGATAAGTATAGTGTTTATGTGCATTATTTTACCCCAGACTCTAGAGTAAAGTCATGACAGTTCATTTTAGAGTTGTTGATTAGGTAGTTCACAGACTTAGAATGATGGCTATAAGTTAAGGGAGAGATGATAGAGCAAGTAACCAAGTTAGGCTCTCAGATCCTCGTAGTGATGCTAGGATGGATAGAGAAGCAGTAGGAGAGGATGGTGCCCAACCCATTCTTATCTTAGTGCAAGGTTTTTCACTCCTCACGATATCTATTCATGACTTACATTTCATCTCCATGATCAAAGTTCATGTTCATGCACATCATAAAGAATAATGTACGCTTCCAGTCCCTAGTATAAGGAGTTCTAGTTTGCTCAGCTATAAGAACCTTGTTCTATGAATTTATAAACTCCAAAGTCAGTTCATGTAGCTCATGAATGATGGACTTATGTTTTACAGTATGTTCAGTTCCAGTACTCATGCTACACTCTCAATGATCAATGAAAATTTTGATTATTTTTATGTATATCCTCAAATTTGGTTTCTTTGATAAATTCACATCGTTGATACTCTGTTCCTCATGTCTTAGTTTCAGATCCTAGATATTTAGTTGTGATTCAGTTCTTAGGTGTCCCATGCATCATCTCAGTATTTTTTAGCCAAGTCAATATCGTTCGGGGGATGAACTATCCCCACGGGGAGATGTCGTAATGCCCTGAGTTTTCATGTCCTAAATCACTCATATTTTCTTTATGAAACTAGATCTATCTTGAGGTAATGGTTACTAAGCGAACTCTCTCATCCTATCTCAGCTTTATAACCATTCTCATGTCATTGCATCTATTCATGAAATCAATTCAGTTCATGTATTATGCTCAGACTCAATAATACAGCCATGTTCCAAGTTCATTCCAAGTGCTCAGAATATAATCTTAGTTGCTTTAGTACTCTCAGTCTACCCAGTCTCATTCGAGGACGAATGATTATAGAGGGGAGATAATGTATTACCCTGTATTTTATTGTCTGAACTTTGAAGCGTCATTCTTACGTGTATTGACTCTAATCCCATGATTTTATTTTGAATAGACATGTCATGATCTTTATCCTAGTGTGTGACGTGATTTATAGGTGAAAAATGTTCATAAGAATCACTTAAAATAAATTTGAGCTAAGATCCTTTGATTCGTCTAAAGTTTGGTATTCGATTCTATATGGGTATACTTTGAAAGTGTATAGCTTTGTATAGACGTAGAATTTTGCTGAAACAAACTCTCAGTTTATTATTTGGTTATGTGATTGTGCTATTTTTTCATCTTTAAAAAGCATCCCTATGTTAAAGTCTTAGTCCCTGTGTGTTTGATGAGATTCTTAAGTGAATAATTGTAAACAATGATTTCCTTCCATGGTTTCAAAGCTTTCATATGGTCCAATTGTCATTTCTATCTCGTCCTGGAGGTTTATGAATACCCAAAATTTAGTTGTTTACTTAGTTTTAGTAGCTTCAGAATAGTTTCACATAAATCATGAGCATTACCACTCAGTTAGCCTTTACGATTAGTTACTTGTCTAGTTAAGTTAGTTCACTTCAATAAACAGTATCAATTTAGTTAAGAGTAGGATCGACATCGAGTGAACCTAGGGATGAGGGATCACCCGTTAGCTAGGACTGGGTCCTTAGAAGAAATCCCTAAGTTCAAGAACTACGTAGCCAGCATAGGTTATGAGATGTCACCCACCAGTTTAGGACTGATCTTCAGGGTTACCTGCTAGATTATGATTGAATCCAAAACCATTGCTATTACTCGTGGCACAGTACTAGCACCCTTCAAACTAGGTTCATAGGTTGGACTCCGATCAGCTCAGTCTGGGGCATATCTAATAGATGATACCTCCCACTATTTCAGTTTCAGTACTTAATTCAGTCTTGCTTGACAATAGCATATAGTTTATTAGTTATTCAGTTACCAGATTTAAGTATTTAAGTTTACATACTTTTCAGAACTTATTTTATGCTTGGTCATGCATTCTCAGTTTTTACTATTTACATGCATTCTTACGCAGTACCTCATGCTATATATTCCATTAGTTAACACTCATGCACATGAACCCATGCATATCAACCTAAACTCATTTAGCATACCAGTACATTCAAAGTACTGATCACATACTCATTTCTTGCGCTATGACGTCTTATATCATAAATTCGAATGGCCAGATTCCTGATTGTACTTAGACTTTCCAGTGTATCAGTAGCAGCAACTGTGGTGAGTCCTCATCCTTTGAGGATGAGTTATCTTATATTCAATTATGTTAGTAGTTCAGCTATTTAGTTAGTCGGAGTTAGTTGGAGTCTTGTCCCATTAACTCTCCAATCAGACAGTTTAGAGGCTTTTAGACTAGTACAGACAGTCAGTCAGTTTATAGTTATTATTATCCATTTTATCTGTATTGTTAGTTTTTTTTTACCGACATTATCAGAACTATGATTTAAGACCTTATGGCATTTTTCAATTAAATTCCACATATGATCTTTTGTTATCAGTTTTACCCAGTACTCACAGTAGGTACCAATGTCATGGGTTAGCTTGTGGTCACTTGTGACCATAAGCTCCGTGTGGTGTCCAACGTGTAATCTCGGGGCATTACAAAGGTCATCTCAAAGCATAACCTATATCATTATATTCTCATTTTGAGACCTCATTATAATAGAATCGAGATTTAAATACTATCATACTCGGGTTTTCTAATCCACATGGCTGGACATGAAATAATCATTCATAATAATGCAATCATAAGATATGAGAAGATGAAGACATACCTCAAATCCCGATACCGGATCAAAGACCAATCTTTCATAAGATATCTATAATAATGATTATAATAATGATAACAACAATATCAATAACAGTGTGAATAACTGGCTACTACGGACAACCAAATACCTAGTCGAGCTAATGCATTACCCCACCTCCCCAAGCTCAGATAGTTCAATCAACATACACCAACACAAGGCATATTCTTCACCCATATCTATGCAGTCGTCCCATACAGGCGGATAGACATAGGTGCATACTAGTGATAGGCAATGCGCATGTAGGAATAAATACAAAGTACACAATCAATGTCACAAATCATTAAATTGTCCTCATTAGGACCATCATTATCATAATAAACCTCCTTCCTTGTTGGGTATCAGCATATCATAAATATATCCTTCGGTTTTGCCGGTTATCAACATCAGCACAACAGTATCCTACGATATTTTCGGGTATCAATATCATCATAATAGTATCCTTCGGCCTTTATAGGTATCAATATCATCACAATAGTATCCTACGGCCTTGCCGAGTATCAATATCATCACAATAGTATCCTCCGGCTTTACCGTGTATTAAAATCATCATAATAGTATTCTCCGGCCTTGCCCGGATATCAATATCATTACCATAGTGTCCTCCAGTCTTGTTGTGTATCAATATCATAGTAATAGTATCTTACGGCCTTATCGGGTATCAATACCATCACAATAGTATCCCCCGGCCTTGCCGGGTATCAAAATTATCGCAGTAGTGTCCTCTGGTTTTGCTTGGTATCAATATCATCGTAATAGTATCCTCCGGCCTTGCCGGGTATTAATATCATCAGAATTACCATTACCGAATAAGATACACTAAAATACTCATAGATATACATATATCACCAGGGAATATCTATTTAGTCAATACTTCCCAACTATGCATTATTAGTTAACCAACAATTATTATAATAGAATCACTAGTTCATTAGTTATCACATAACCTCTAGTTATTAGACTAAACATAATCCTTTACATAATCCTTACTCACAGAATAGTAACTAACCACTACTTATTAATTATCCAATATCTATCATCAAGTCAAGGTTAATCACTAGACCAAAACTGCCATTTATCCACCATTCATTATTTTAAACTAATCATCCTATATCTATTAATAATTACTAGACAACACCTTCTACTTGCCACCTAACCATCTTTTATTAACTGACACCATTCATTAACTAACCATCATTAGCTACCATGTTTCAACTAAGAAATATTCGTTAACTAAAACATTAGATTCCTAGCCATCAAGTGCTATAGTCCCCTAATAGACAACTAGTTACGACAAAGCTTAACGATCTAACAAGAAGAGCAGTCATAAGACAACATTTAAGCTATAATCACATTATTTATAATGGTAAATAATCATGAACATACCAAATGTAGGCATTCCATCACCAGTATTCAATCAATGGAATAATAAGCATTATATCGCATCTTCGTCCATCCCATACCAGAGAGATGTGTACACAAACATATACATATTCATATTCACAAATTGTAATCATATTATTTATAATGATAAACACTTCTCGGATATTAAATCAATATCATAACACGGCCCTTGGACCATTAATTTATCCAAAATATTCAAAACCTCATAATCATGGCCTTAGGCCCATACACAAATCTGAGACTAATATCAATAATCATAATTACAAGTAGTAGCATATCTCTAATCATCTCACATAAAGGAGGTATCTCACATATAGAAGGCAAAATATCAATAAGCATGTAATCATCTCTCACATAAGAGGCAGCTTACATCTCGGAGGCATAATATAGATAGACATGTAATCATCTGTCACACAAGAGGCATCCCACATCTAGGAGGCATAAAACATATAAACATGTAATTGTCTATAAGATATCTTATATCAAAAGGTCATACATCATGACTATGAGGAATATCACTAGTTTAGTCCAATTTACATATACAAAAGGAGCATCGACTCTATAGGTCCAATAATCATGACTAAAGAAAATAGCAACTCTATAAGCTAATCATCAAGTCTAAGAGGAAATTACATCTCTATAGGCCAATGATCAAGTCTAAGAAGAAATAGCATCTCTATAAGCCACATAACGTATCTAGGAGGAATATCATCTCTAAATACCCAATATCACTTCCACAAGGAGTATCATAACCATAACTCAAAATCCATAATCCAGGAACATCAATATACGTTACTAAGTTAAGAAGTAACTTTATTCTATGGTTTACTAGCCTTAGTTATGTCTAACACCCACACTAAGTCCATAAGACTTAACATAAGCTTAGGCCTAATTCGGTTGAATGATCCCACTTCTAATCTACAATTTCCATAATTAGGCATATTATGCCCCAAAGTAGGCAAAGGTATCTAGTTCATCTTCTAGATGTGAAGTAAGACATATTCAATCCTAAGATAGCAACTTCGACTAAAAATAAGAGTACTCAAGTCAACTCTACCCAACTGACGGTTTTAACACTACCATAGTAGCCTAATAAGGATAAATATACAAATCATGCTTCAAAAGCTAAAATCATATTCCAAACATTGCATTATATTATATCCATCTATAAGTAATCTAAAATATAGAGGGAAGGCAATAGGATACAAAAGGGTTATAAATACGCTATGTTACGCATCCAAAACCCTCATCTAATCCCCAAACATTAATATATCAAGGACAAGTTCTCCTACTCATAATAAAGCCTAACATCCATCTATAAAGAAAAGTAGATAGAAGCCTACCTCAAGGCCTAACAGGAAAATCTCACTTCATGAACCATATGCTCAAATTCACTTTACAGCCCTCAAAATGCCATCACACTATCAAAACCATAATCGACTCATCAATACGAGTCTAATGATACCCATATTGCACTATTATGCTTTGGGTCTAAAAATGACACCTAAAACCTAAGTGTGTCCCACATATGGAAAACAAGTTTCTGAGACCAACCCAATGTTCACACATGAATAAGGAAGCCTAACCCTCATATGAAAAAGTGAGCATACTTTGGGCTAAAATCAAACCCTAAGCTAAATTGAGGTTTTGGGTCCAAACTAAGAAATTCCAGCATAAATTCAAGAAATTCATACCTTAATATTGAAGATAATTGTGATACAAGATGATAATTAAGATCCCAAGTCAACCCCCCCCCCGACCAATTGTGAGTTATTACAATTATTTTGGGGTTTCTAGGTCTAAATGATGAAAGGAGAAATGCCCCAAACATGTCTTGGGGACTTTATATAGCCACTACAAGTATTCAAATATCGTAATTGCGGTCCTACGAGCCTTGATTGCACTACTTACAATAGCACACTTTTGGCCATGTGTCAACAAACTCAAAAATAAGTTTTTGACCCTCGAAACTTATCTGAAATCCAAAGAACATGATTCAATAGTGAATTCTGAGTTTAAACCATATTTTAAATCTATTGGAATAATCAAAACTTTCATCAGAGATCATTTAGGAAAAAAGTAGGGCCCATACCTATAGTTTTATTATTTTTTATAAAATTCGCTCAATAGCCCAAAATAAGTCCTAGAGCCTTGGGACCTGAACAAAGGATATCCCTAGTCGAAAATCGACGTTTCGAATGAAATGGAAAAGTCATATTTTAAATCTGAGGTGGTTTCAACTAAATGTAGGTTCCACACCCATTATTTTCAATTTTCAACTTTCCAACCAATAGGTTGAAATGAGCTTGGATGCATTAGGACCCAAACAAAAGGTCTACCTAGACTAAAATTGATATTCCGGATCTGTTGGCGTAGTCAAAATTTGTATTCGAGATTGTTTCACTAAAGTTTTTTCCTGGTGGCTATTTGAAACTAGCGAAGACTTCCAAACAAGGAATTGGCTCTCAAAACCAAATAAACTGCCCAGTAATCGAATCGTCGGTCCCAGCAAGTCATAAATGACTTGGGGAAACTATGGATAAGCTCAAACAGTGAAGATAAGCATAAATATATAAAATTACCTAAAAGATCATTACATGCATAAATCATTTTTTCTGTTTGAATAAAAAGTCATTTGAGATAAGATCACTTGCCAAATAGTCGATAAATTATAAAAAACCATAGGATTAAGTCCTGTGATGTAGTTAGGACTCGCTCATCTAGAAAAGTAGTATCAATCTCAAGATTATCCTCTAATTTGATCAGGATTTCCTCTTTTAAGGGGGATATATGGTCTGCAACTTGATTCTCTATACCTTTTTGGTATTTGATCTCAAAATCATATTCATGCAATAATTGTACCCACTGAATAAACCTAGGCTTCGTAGATTTATTCATAATAAGGTACCTCAATGTGTATGATATATGTGCACAATAACTTTGGTCTCAATCAAATAGGATCAAATTTCTCAAAAGCAAACACCACCACAAGCAACTCTGACTCAATCACTGTATAATTTTTCTATTATAGTATATGGGATGAAGTATTTTCTTGCATTTTGGCCTAGACCAACTGCTAGGGCTACACCACTAGTGTCACACACCATATCAAATAGAAGAAACCAATTTGAACACACAATGATAGGAACAGAAATCAACTTCTCTTTTAGGCACTCAAAGGCCATGAGACACCTATCATCAAATGCAAACTTCAGCTCTTTCTCTAATATCTTGCACAAAGGATTTGCAATTTATGAAATTCCTTGATGAACCACCTATAGAACCCTACATGACCCATAAAACTCCTAATACCCTTGACAAAAATAGGTGGAGGAAATTTTTAAATCACCTCAAAATTTGCCTGATCAACCTCTATTTCCTTGTTTGAAATCTTGTGCCTCAAGATTATGCCCTCTTTCTGTAACACCCCATATTTTCCAATTAGAATTATAACTGTTGTTCCTACGCATCTAAGCTCTAATCCAAATAATTCCCATGTGAATATAAGTTTCATGATCATTATCCTAGTTTATTAAGTGCTTTATAGGTGAAAAATGTTCATAGCAATGACTTAGAAAAAAGTTGAGCTAAGATTATTTGCTTTGTCCAAAATTTGATATTCGATTCTACAAGGGTCTACTTTAAACCTATATAACATTTTATATACATGGAATTTTTCAGCTCAAGACCCACCAAATTATAAATAATTTTATCAGCTTTCCAACGATACCAATTTAGCCTAAATCTGATACCTAAGAAAAGAAGTTACACCCATTTTTGTGAGAGGTAGTAAGACAAGGAGATATTCCCGCGATACGTGCTCCATCACCCACACCTATTTCCCAGGTTTTGTTTTTGAATTTTTAAGAGAAAAAGGGTCCTTTCCTATACCCTAACTCGTCCATAATACATAATTAAAGCTCCAACGAGCAATATTTGCTTCCTTTGTTCATAATTCCTGTCCAATAACAAAACCCTAATCTCCATCCAAGAACTTCAAGACTCCATTATAATCTCTTCAAGGAAAACCAAGAATTAAGTTATTTAATTCAAGAATCTTAAGAAAAGCTTTCAAGATCATCTCCAAGGGTTTCAAAGTTAAGTTTTCTACATCAAATCAAGCCTATTAAGTTATGTGGGGTTATGAACAAGGATACTCATTCATCCTTGTGCCCAAAAAAAGTTTTTTAAAGTTGAATCTACGTAAATTACAATTAAGGTTCATACCCAACTTATCTTGTTTTGACTTTATGGATTTAAGTGTTAAAGTACATGCTTGTTTTCATATATTTATTATTTAATTTAAATATTTTCAACTGATATTTAAGCATGATATTATGTTGCAGGTTATATTAACAAAAACATGAGATTTAAAGGCTTTATTTAAGTGCATCAATATTACGCATGCTCATGTTTTGATCCATAAGATTCATATTGTGATTTTAATTTCATTATCTTCACTAAAATTATTGAAGTATTTCAAGAAGATTATTGAGCATGAACTATTATTTTGATTTGCCATGAATTTAGAACATGGGTTATTAAGCCCTAGCTTGAAAATTGATATTTCAGTAAGATTATGCTTTTAAGCATCCTAGGACTTATTTATAATTAGTTTTTGAATCAAGATTTGATCTTTTGATCCTCAACTAAGATATGGAATCTACTTTATAGTTTTGAGTTCAGTTTTGATTTCAAATTAGCTTAATTACTGCTTGAAATAGATAAATGCATAACTGGTTTACATTACAAACCCTTATGCTAGTTTTAAGGTGGATTTCCTATAGAATAAGCATACAGATTAAAGGGAGTAGTATTTAGCACCGAGTTGGGTATGATTCGAAGGTCTCATGCCGCAGAACTATGTGCCACCATAGGTTTTAATACCCCTAGCGGATTCAGTATAATGATCACTCTATCTAGGTTCTATTTCGATGGCAAGGGTAGAATAACTCTACCAATATGGGTAAGAGACGTTAGACTCCATGACAGCTCACATGATTTATGTCGGTTAGAAAAACCTCCCTAACAGAAAAAGTTTTAGAAACCAAGTGTAAAGGCTCACAATTTTTATTAAGATATTGTTTTATATCAGATAATTAGCTATGAAATTTCAGCTTTCATTTTATAGATATAAAGGTAAGTCCTTTTTACACTTAGCCTTTATGATTTGAAAATAGACTTAACTTTAGTTCTACTTATTCCACTAATAGAAAGAGTAAAAGTATAGATTTTAGAAGTAAGTGTTATGGCTCATAAGATTTATACATTATGTTTTATTATTCATGATTTATGTCTTTCAGCTTTTAGATATTCAAGACAATGTGAGTCATTTACACTTAGCATGCATTCTTGAAAAGATTATATGAATATTGAGTTATTATTTTTACTTATGCATTCACCCCTACCAGTTGTAGCACCCACATCATAATCAGATAGTTTGAAGCTTCCAATCAGCAGGTAATAGGTTCTTTTGATTAAAGGACTTGAGTTAACTTTTGTTTGAGTAGTATCTTGTTTTCTTTATTCAGTCATATTGATATGGCATAGTTGGGGGTCATGTCCCAACTACCTATAGTTAATAATAGTAGAGGCTTCAGAGAAAGTCAGTAGAGTTAATGTATTTGATTCCAGTTTTGTTTTGTAAAATCAGAGTGTAATCATTTTAATTTAGTTTTGTATTCATCAGATTCAGGAAAAGATTTATCTTCCACTTATTTCGTTCAGATTTATGTGTTTTATCTAGTTGCTCATGAGTTATGTAGTATAAGGGTTAGTTTGGGATCACTTGTGGTCCTAAGCATCATGTGACGTCCATGGGGTAGTCTCAGGGTGCTACACTTTCACTATAAAGTGACATCAAACACTAAGTTTGTGACGTATAGGGGGTAGTCTCGGGGCACTACACTTTCACTATAAAGCAACATTCAACACTAGGTTGTACTCCTCTCATCTTCGAAGTGCATTGACCAAATTTGACAAACAATCATCAAAAGATTCACCCATGATCGAGAAATTATTAGTAAAGGCCTTTACAGTATCCTCTACCATATTAATAAATATAGATATAATATAATGCTAAAAAGTGGTGAAAGCATTACAAAGTCTGTAAAGCATCCTTTTAAATGCGAATATACCGTATGTACATATGAAAGTAGTTTTCTCTTATGTACATATGAAATTAGTTTTCTCTTAGTTTTTGAGGCAATAAAAATATGAGTATATCCCAAATAACCATCAAGAAAATATTACCATCTTCAACCTGCAAGACGGTCTAACATCTGGTCCATGAATGGCATAGAAAAATGACTTTTCTTCTTCCAAGTGTTCCGCTTTCAATAATGCATACAAACAGTCCATCCCATAACTGGTATCATAGGAACTAACTCATTTTTCTCACTTGGGACCACAATGATCACGCCCTTCTTAGGTACATCTAAATCGGGCTCACCCACTTACTGTCAGTACTAAGGTAAACCACACGTGTATTTAACTACTTTATGATCTTGTTTTTCACCACCTCTTGCATAGGTGGGTTCAGATGATGTTGATGCTCAATGATAGGTATACACTTTGGTTCCAACTAAATCATTTGAGTGCAAATTCCAGGTAAAATCCTAATAATATCTGCAGTGGTCCATCCAATGGCCTTTTTAAATGTCTGTAGTATGAAGATTAAGGCCTCTACCTGTGTATCAACTAAATTGGCTACAATAATAATTGACTAGGTAATTTTGTCCCCTAAAATTTAAAAAAACAAGTAGGAAGGTAGGGCCTTTAATTCCATGAATGGTGGCTCATCAATAGATGGTCAGTCTAGCAGAGTTGCTCTATTCTTCAAATACAAATCCAACTTCTTTGGAGCATAAGTGTAAGATCATATACTAATGAAATCACTCACCATCTCATCATACTCATCAACGCCATCACTATCAAACTTTATGCTTACTACCACTAATGCCTCTACACCAAGTCTCTCCTCAATGGGCAAACTTACTGCATCATCCTCAACAGTGTCTATTAAATACACCACATGCATAGCTTTTGATTGTCATATAAACTTACCCACATTAAAGGTAACATGTTCATCATTGAGCCTGAATTTTGTACGTACCATTTCTATGTCAACAAATACCCTGCCCGTGGCTAGAAAGGGGCTTTCTAAGAAAATAAAAATATCAAAATCCACCTCACTGTCAAGAACCATGAAATCAACTGGGAATAGAAGGAATCTACTTTTATCAAAACATCACATGAAATACCAATGGTTTCTTCATTGTCCGATTAGCCATCAATAATCTCATCGACGTTGGTTTAGGTATCCCCAACCCCAACTACTTGTACACAACTAGCGGTAACAAATTTATACTAGATCTTAACAATGCTCGTGACAAAATTCAGGGACCTAATATAGCAAGGAATAATGAAATATTTGGGATCCTCTTTCTTCTCAACCAAAGATTAGGTAACAATAGCACTACAATGGTGCATATTATCAGTGGGCTCAAAACTCACTATCCATTTCTTCATCACTAAGTTGTTCATGAACTTTGAGTACCCAGGAATCTTCTCTAATTCTTCTACAAGAGGGATATTCACACATAATTCTCTTAATATCAACATGGACTTCTATTATTTACCTTATTCTTCAACCATTGAGGAAAAGGTGGGGGAGGTCGTGTAATGGTCTTCAACACTGGCTCAACCTTCTTACCATTTCCTTTATCAGTTTTAACTTTTTTCTAAATATCCTTCAATTTCTGCAGTGTCTCACCATTAGTCACAAACTTCCTAATTTCAACTTTGGGTGCATTATCATATCAATAACATTATTTTTCACCACATCAACTACCAACATAGGATGATTAATAGTAGCCTTACCACTCCAAGTGATAATGGATAAATAGTGATTGTTATTATTAGATTTTATATACTATTACTCGAAAAAGTGCCTTATTAACATTGATTAAAGGAAGCCAACATCTTATCAAACTGGTGATCTAGTTGCTTAATCGCAGTAGCATGCGATTCTACCTTTTGGTTTAGGCTCCAAATATCTGTATTAATATCTTTAAGGTAACTCTCTTGATTCTGTAAACCTTTAACTAGGTTTTCAAGTAAAGCTTTCATCCTTGAATCAGTATAACAGTGCCCTGACGGAACATATACAACACTCTTCTTCTTACAGTCATCCCTTAGCCAATATTCACTATCTTTCTCTACTCTGATCCGTATACTTATCCCCATAATAGTTATTAGCTTGATTTCTTTATCTCGAGTTGTAAGAGTCCTAATTGGACCCTTGGTTCTAGGCTCAGAAACCCTCCATCTCTCTATCCAAGTAATTAGTCTCCAACTCAGAGTCAAACTCATTATGTCTATCCGACTTACCTCGTACGCCCACTGGATTACTTTTTCAGCAATTATAGTTACAAATTACTTGGTGAGCAACATAATCTCTATCCTTAGCTGTGAAACCTCTTGAGAAATTGTATTATCTAGGGTTCTCCGCTCACTAGAAGCACCAATAGCATAAGTGCTTCTCTTTCTATCTCCAGAGTATGCAACCCCCGATTTCTATTATATACCCAGTCTAAAATCTCCACAACTATCTCCCAATGAAGGCTTATGAAAGACCCATAAGTAATTGTATTAGCAATGGATTTGGTATTCACATTCAGGGCTCTATAAAATATCTCAAGCAAATTCTTCCCTGAAATTAAATAATTGGACACAATCATCAACTTCTTCTTAAACAGCAACCAAGTCTCATATAATGCCTTTGAATGCAATTGCCTAAAATTGTAAATCCCATCCTTCAACTATAACATTCTAGAAGACGGGAAAAATCATTCCAAGAACTATTTTTGCAACTCATTCTAATTATTAATACACACATAAGGTTGTTCCCCTAGTCATAATATCACTTTGCAGGTAAGAGAGAATGGGAATAACCTAAGTTTTAAAGCTTCCTGACTCACCCCAGGTAAATTATATGAAGTGAAAATCCAAACAAAATTTAGAATGTACATGTTTGCCTCATCAGCCAGCAAATCAGCAAAAACATCCTTCAAATTGAGTAGTTTAATTATAGCTCTCATAGTATCAAACTTCACTCTTTAGGGTGTCTCGAGAGAAATGGTAGATCCTTCTCACCAGGATCAATATACCTCAAATCCTCTTATGGATCATCAAATGCTAGCAAATATGGAAAATTTATGGGGTGCATAAGATCTATCAAGTACTGCTTGATGCTCTTCTTTTAGTCTCACTCTTTCATCTTGTGCTACACGGTAGGCAGAAACATCCCTCCTAGCATTTACTTAAGCCAATAATTGAGTAGTAGTTTGTGTGGCTATTTCTTGAACACCATATGGAGGTGGCGTAATAAAATTAGGGTCATCATGAACCCCATGTTACTGCTCTTCCATTATATGATTTTGTCATAAGGTCCACTCGAAGCTCAATACAAAGTGGGATCAAGGGATTTCCTTGACTCTGAGTACGAAACATACACCGACATACGCCTAAAAATAGCAGAAAAATAAAAATTAATCTATCAATCCATAAATATATTCCTTCACAAAGGCGCCAAAATTTGATGTTGCTCAAAATGACATCGCCAAGAAGTATAATATGGTCGCTATCAAATATATAACTCAAAAAATATTGGGGTAAAACCCACAGAGAATAGGCTGAATCTTTCTCGCGAACTTGTTGAAGTAGCCAAAAAGTGTAAAAAAGTAAATGGGGTGATATTGTGATAAACATAACAATAGTAAAAAATCTTGATCACTTTAGATTGAAATCAATATGAGATGAACACTATGACCATGCTTTCCATAGACTTATCGTGCTCGATGCTTTGCATGCAGAATTTGACAAAATAGATATCACCAACCATCTTTTGAACATTTTTGGAGAATTTCACTCATCGCATTTTGAATCTTAAAGTGTCACCTTACTAACCCTTGTCCCTGATCCCAAATTAACTATCTCCTTTTGAGTTTTAAGTTAATTTGATGAAGGTTGATAACGTTAAAATACTATTGTAATTTTATTTTCCTAATCTTAGCCTCTTTTGTGGAGAGGGTGTCAAATACAGGTAGGATCTCATCTTCTATAGTCGTTAAGAAAGCAATCAAATCAAAGAAAAGTACAATACATGCAAGAACATCAATGAAGAATGACTTTTAACTTCCTCTACTTCATTATTTCATCGAGATGTCCACAACCCTAGTTAGGTGGTTTAGCCGCACTTGTTTACAATAACATCCATCGAATTTATGATTCAAATCATATGAATAATCTTAAAATAATTACAGAATAGAAACCAGAATCACAAATAAATATCCAACCATTAAATCAAAGAAGAAAGTATTACAAAATCAAAAGTGTATCTCAGAATCAATATAGTATTGTAAGTATCTAGAGTTCATAAAATAATACAAAAACATCAAAGGGGTATTTATAGAATACCTCAAAACCCAAAAAATTCTAACCAAAATAAAAAAGGAAAACTAGGTCGGCAACTACCTATGGACCTGCTTATGGGTCGTAGTTACTACTTATGGAACCTACGTGGATCCTAGGTCTCAGTAGGATTCATAAAATTTCATAACTTCCACTTACTGGGGTACCTACGAGGGTCGTAGGTGCCACTTACGCCCCCGTAAGTGCCTTTGTAGGTGATAGGGTCAAACTAAAAATCTTCAAAAACTTTTTTTACCACTTTCAAAGGGACCTATGGAGGATGTAAGTTCCACTTACGACCCGTAAGTGGATCCTTAAGTGGGCCCTCTACACATTTCAACTTCTTTTTATCCTTTTTTGTACCAAATCCTAGTTTCATGAAACACAAACATAAAAACACATCACATCTAACAAAGGACCTAAGTTCTTGCATATTTTTTTTATATTAATCATCAAAATTCCATGAAACCATGGCACATCACTGATGCAAAGGGTACCAAACATGAGAACCACTATCTTTGAACCATGATCCACTACGGCTCCCACTAAAACTACCTTGATAACATAGCCTCTTATCGCAGCCCTTTTGGGCCTTGCAATGCATCTCCTTCATAACCTAAGACTGTTCAGAAACCTCAAAAAAATACCTACCCACAAGAACAAAACTCTGTGTAGACATACAAACAAGAAGTATCAATCCTCAAACAAAGCAACGAACCCTCTCATACTATGTAGTCAGAATAGAAGTAGAATGACTATGCAACTCATCAAATCAAGCCTTATACTCCACAATAATCATGGATACTTTCTCCAATCTTGAGAACTGATTCCTCAAATAATCCCTAAGACTGTGAGGCATATACTTCTTTTACAAGATCTTAAAGAACTAAGTCCATGTCAATACGTAATATTTAGTTGTCCTGGAATCAAGATTAACTTTCCACTAATGTCGAGCTGCCAAGTCCAATTGAAAAGTAGTGTAATCCATACCATGAGTCTCAATTAAACCCAAATTATGGAGGTTATACTCATAAGAAATCAAGAACTCATACGCATCCTTGCCCGATACACCAAAAAACCTATGCAAAGACAATCTCGAGAATCTACCTAACATATTTCATCCTCAATAGACATAGCAGGTTAGGAAACTACTGGGTAGGAGGAACCTCAACTATAGGAACTACAACAACAAGTTGTGCCCCCACCTCAGTATAGTCTGATCCATAGACTGTGCACCATCAGCAAGTGCACCACCAACCAATATAAAAGTTGAACCAAAGAAACCGTAAAAATTGAAGAAGAAATAAACCCTGGTGGAGCCTGGTTTGGTCCCTAGGCCACTACTAGCTGGGGAGGAAGAACCTGTGGCTCATAAGTAGAAACAGGGTTTGGTGAAGGCCCTATATGCTAGACCTTAGATGGGGACACATACCTAGGTTGACCAAGACTATTACGACCTAACCCGAGGCCTTGGCCACAATAAGAATCTTGAACTATGAAGGCCCGGGTGCCATTTTCTATCTAGCAATCATGCACAACGTTCATACAATATAAAGAAATGCAGAAAATTAACAAAATGAGAACATGGTCATTCCTTTACTTCGACTAGACAATACAAAATATAAATTCATAACTGTTCAAAACATATGACACTAGCCTATGAAATTTTTAACAACATGAAAACAACTTTTGTCTAAAAATTGGGATAAGGCCCCCAGTCAGACTAGAAATTAAAATAAATGACAAATTTCATAACTAGGCCTTTCGAAATAAGGAAGGCTCACCAACTGGAAAATTTTGACGATGCCAATCTACTGCTTAGTGGGACCCCAAGACTGAGCCTCATATCTTGAAATATAGGGATCAATATAGATGTACTTGTACATAGAACAATCCAAAAATAAAATATATTTATATGCAACATAGGTAAGAGCATTTCAAAAGATACATGTTACCTTAAAACAGTTGAAAATACATTGGCCTAATCTGAAACTTTCAAATGACATTCTACAAATCATGACTCTACTCTTTATCTTACTTCTGAGCTAGATGGTACACCCTACAACTCTGTTATTCCATGGGCTATATGGAATCTATCCTTGACTCGGCGGCCAGGACTCCAACCCAAGTTTTCCGCAAGGTTTGGAGTGTCTACTTTTCTACTACTCAATTGGGCCATTATCAGCATAAAATTTTCCCTTTCGAGTAACTTAAACCCGTGTTAGCAAATCATGGTTTTGGGCAATTAGTCGTTTGACTCGTGCCTTCTTCGGGTAACCATCTAACTATCTTAAACCCAATTTTAGATTCTTCAAACCATATTTTCTTTGAAAAGTAATTTCTTTCTTAATATCTTTGAGCATATCAAAATAGGGTATAGTCATACCTAAACTTCCAATCCATATCACAACATATCTACTGCCCTTTCTTATTTAGAAAGAAAAGTATTATTGACCACCTAAGAATGATAGTTAAAAATCAATGATAGTTCATATTTCAAAACATATGAATACAAAACATTCTCTCATCAACACTTTCTCTACGGTGGTCATCATCTTTTATTAAACATTTGCAAACCTTTAATTGGAAACATGAAGGATTATAAATCAAGTAAAATACCCTCTCATTTAATCAATCAAAATAGTACAATGTACACGTATTAGTAACCCTTCCAACTCAAGATTTTAACAATTTGTAAAATCAAAGCCCCAACTTGTGAAAACAATGGATTTCAAAGTTAGAGAGGGATTTACATAGTTATGTGCTCATTTATCTGTACAAATTTAATATCACATGATCTCACGAAAGGTATTTCAACCTTAGGGTTCCATACCACAAGTTATACAAAACTACCTCAATATAAGGGATTTTCAATACATGTTCATCAATATATTTAAAAACTAATTTTGGATGCATAGGTATAAATATACTCATTAAAGTTTGTTTAAAACAATTAAATCGATGCCCATGAGGCTTGGGATAGTCCCATATACCTCAATTGATGAAGAATTCGTGAAAGATCGACCATTTAAGATTAAAAAAGCAAACCCTATATTATTTACCTCTTCTTGTGTTTAAGATGATGAACTAAGGATTTGATAGGGTTAAAATATTTTTGGGAACCTTAAATCTATGTTAAGATGTTTAGGGACGGTTATTGGATGACAAAATACCATGTTTCCTTCGAATTAAATAAAAAACGGAGTCCCTACACTGTAAAAATACAAGGTTGGCAGTGCCTAACCTATGGCCAAGTTCAAGGTTGGCAACGCCAAGCCTATGGCCAAGTCCAAGGTTGGCGATGCCAAGCCTATGGCCAAGTCCAATGTTGGTGACGCCAAGTCTATGGCCACATCCAAGGTTGGTGATTCCTAACCTATATGAAAACCTTTCCAGTGAAGGTAGGTGATGGTATGCATTGCGTAGCCATCGCATAAGCTCTATTTTATGATGCCTACTTAGTTTTGAGATTCTTAAACAATTCCAGCACCTCTCAAAACATCAATACATGATCTACCATTACTACGAGGGTCATAAATATCATTTTAGATGCATCCAAAGGAGTGTTACAACTACAGGGGGTCACAATCATACAACCTGGATGGTGTCTTATTCAAATACTCATAACTTCTTACTCCGGACTCAAATTGATGAACGGTCAGAGCCTTTGGAATAAAGATTCAAGGGGATTTCACTTGATATTAGTAGGCCACATGAATATTTATACATTAGTAGAAATATTCACTGGAATTATACCCATAAAAAATCATCAACTAAAATTCAATCGATAGGAAAGTTTTCAACTTAACTTTTGAGCTAGGAGATATAATGCAGGTTCATCTCCATGGATGTTTCCACACTATGTAAATATAATTCACACTTATTTATAGCTATAGGCCATTGGATTCAAGTCCATATACATCTAAAAGATGGTTCAACTTTAGCCCGAAAATGCGGAGTGTTACACTATCTTCCCCTTGGGATCATTCATCCCCGAATGACTGGTAAGGACTTGTTAAAGCTTTAAAAGTATGGAATAAGGAACGTAACCTCTCATTGAACATTGTTCCTAAAAAAAATATGCAAATGCATGAAATATCTTTATGATAATCCCTAGTGAAATGTGTAAGCACGAAGCGTGAGATAATAAGAATTGGCATAAAAATGACTTTGCACATGAGTTCTAAGGGTCATAATTATCACAACATATGGTATGAGTTTATTTAGTGATCAAAGGATTGATTTACATTGGTACTAATCATGAAATAAGATTTCATGAAACATAATAAATAGAAGCATTCACTACCTTGCAAGATACAACGAATAGATCTAAAATCTAAAGACACTACTCAACTATGCCCCAAACAAAAAATAGCATACTTAATCATTTCCAACTTACAATTCTCCCATAACACTTCTAACCACAAGAGCTTGAGTCCCACTACATAATGCTTCTATGTCAAAGCCTAACTCAGAGAAAAGAGGTGCTAGCTTAAGCAATGGGATCCTGTACTCTACATCCCATTAAGAAAATTACTTTACCTTACCACTACCATTAAACACATTCGAGTTCTAATTCAGGGAATACTAACAACATAGTACATGGGTTGATTTTTCATCCATCATAATATTCAATCCTATCATTACTACACCCACTTCATAGACCTTCCTAGTAAGACCAATAATTTCAATCACCCTCACAAATATTTTTGTCACATATCTCCTTCCTAACTATTTCACATAACAAAAGTTCACCTCCTTCTTCCCCCTCCTCCTATAACCTTATTCTAGAAATCACATCAAAAATTTCACCTACCCAAAAACATCTACTCTCCCACCTAACACACATTTATTCTTCCAAAACCATCACCATTGTAATGCCCTGAGAGTACACTCTGGATGCCACATGGGCTTACAGTCACAAGTCACCATAAGCTAACCCATGAGCTGGTACCTCTTGTGAGCACTACATGAAAGATACACATATGCAGAATAACTGAATATGAAATAAGGTTTTATAATACTAAGACATTACTAAACTATTAAATCTGAAACAACTATATGAAAGTAATAATGTAAAAACTGCCAATCAACTGAAAACTAGATAACTATCAGAAAGTGTCTGAAAGCCTCTAATTGAATGACTGTGGAGTAGATGAGACATATCCCCAACTAAATCTAAATGACTACTAGACTTAAGTACAAAAATAAACATAATTTTCCCTAAAAATATAAGGACTCACTACTATTGTTGCTGATGCACTGGAATGTCTAAGTGCGGTCGGGAACCTGAGCACCTGAACCGATGATATGATACATCCTAGCATATGAAATGATTTTGCGGTTAGTGCGTTAAATGTACTAGCATGCTAGATGAGGTTAGGATGAGATAAATGGGTCATGTATATGAATAACAACTAACTGAATGAATAGCATGAGATAACTGGATATGAATGCATGAATGCTGTAAAATTTAAGAATGCATGACCAAGCATATAACATGATTCTAAAATAATTTGTAAGCTAAAATATAGAAATCTAATAATTGAATAACTAATAAAATGTATTCTATGGTCAAGTAAACTTGAACTGAGTTTTGAATAGCATACTAAAACTGAAACTATGGGAGGTATCATCTAATCGACATGCCTTAAAGTTGAGCTGATCGGGGTGCAACCTGTGACCCCAGTTAGAAGGGTGATAGTACCATACCACAGGTACTAAAAATGGTTTTGTAAACCTTAAACTACAAGGAAGACATCTTATCAACCCTAAACTAATAGAAAGAATTATGAGATATGTATCAGCCTTAAACTACAAGGAAGACATGTCAAACCTATGCTAGCTACGTAGTTCTGTAACTCAAGAATTGTTACTAAGAGTAAAACCTCATACTAATAGGAATCCTCCCATCCCTGGGTTTACTCAGGGTTGAATGCTACTCTCAACTGAACTGACACTGATTACGGGTCTGAACTAAGTTAAACTGAAGAACAAACTAACTCATATTACTAAACTGGTCTAGGTTTGATGACATAATAACTGACTAAACTGATAATGCTTATATATGTCTGAAACCATTTTAAAAATACTGAGACTAAGTAAACAACTAAATTTTAGGTATTCATAGCCCCTAGGACTCGATCACTATAATAATACAGATATATGAAAGATTCAAAACGATGGAAGGGAACTCATTATTCATAATTATTTGCTTAAGCATTC
The DNA here is from genome assembly GCF_002878395.1 of Capsicum annuum. Lineage (NCBI taxonomy): Eukaryota > Viridiplantae > Streptophyta > Magnoliopsida > Solanales > Solanaceae > Capsicum > Capsicum annuum. The sequence continues at coordinate 34,855 of NW_025838677.1, read as the reverse complement.
CATCAAACACATGAGAGATATGAATTTAAACATGGGAATACCTTTAAACATGATGAGATAGCACGATCAGTTGACAAGATCATAAACTGAGGATTTATTCTGAATTCCCATAAACATGATATGGAAACCACCATATTTAAAACATTCTATAATGCGTTCCACTTGAAATAATTTATAATCTTAACTTGAAATTGAAATGGTAAGAATTCATGGACTTAAGCACGGGAATGAGTGAAACATGTTGGAATAGCATAATTGCAAAATTAAAAAAATACTTAGGGATTTAACAATGAAATTTCATGCTTCAAACGTGTAAGGGATGCCTTCAACAAAAATAGATTGTAAACATCATGTATAATCAAAATTCATAAAAGCTTCATGGAGATAAATCATTATAAATATGTAATTTCTTAATTGAAAACAAAAAAGATGGATTCTTGGACTCCATGAGTGAAAAAGGCCTATGGATGAACATTTAACATACCTCTAAGGATTAAATCCTGAAGAATATCAGAAGCTTGAATGTTCTTGGCTTGAAAACACCAATTCTTGATCATTCTTGAATGTGGAGAAGGTTTAGCTTGATGAACAATTAGAGAGTTTAGGGTTTCTCATTGAATAAAATTGGGTAATGTCGACAAAATATGCCATTTCAGCTGCTTAAACCTGTGTTTTCACAATTTAAGGCGGTGGAAAAAGACTAAACTGCCTCTGGAAATTAAAATTTGTAACTAGAAGGCCATTTGGGCTCTCTCGGCGATGTACCAAGGATTCCACCTCTATAGACACCATAATGCGTTGCAATCATGGTGAGTTGCTATTTTGGAAATCCAAACGTGGTCTAAACCTTGTCAAAAATACTGAAACTCACCTGAGACATGCTACTTACATCCTTGAATATGAATAAACTCAAAAACTTACGTCTTAGGGTAGGGAAGGTCAATGTCAAAATCATCGAAGTTAAGAGGCCAAAAATAAAACTAAGTCTCCAACACTCAGCTAACTTTTCAAGTTCTAATACTCTTGTGCATGTACTAAAAGCTGGACTAAACTACGAAAAGTACGAGGATTACAATATCTCCCCTTGGGAATATTCATCGTTGAATGAGACTGATTAAGCTGAGAGTACTGTACAAACTAAGATTATATACTAAACATGCATAACTGCAAACATGATTACATAACTGAGTCTAAAACATGGTGACTGACTAAACTGATTCATGAATACTTGTAATGACATGAAGGTGAGTATATGACTGAAATAGAAATGAGAGAGTCAACTTATGTGTAACCACTATCTTTGGCTGGATCTAGTTTGATGAATGCAAATTGAGAGATTTAGTACATGAAAACTTGAGGGTGTTACAATATCTCCCCCTTGGAATAGTTCATCCCTTAAATGATACTGGCTTGACTAAAATTATAAGAAAAGATTAAGATGATGCACAGGACTCTTACAAACTGAATCATGACTGACTATCTAGAATCTGAAACTGAGGTTTGAGGAATAGAGTATCAATGACATGAATTCATCAAGAAATAAGATCTAAGGATATACATAACAAAAATTTAAATTTCGCTGATCAGTGAGAGTGTAGCCTGAGTACTGGAATTGAACTTACTTTAATGCATGATTACTTGAGTCATGAGCTGCATGACCTGATTTTTGGAGTTCATAAATTCATGGAACATGGTGCTTACTTCTGAGTAAACTGAAACTCCTTATACTAGGGACTAGAGTGTACAAAATTTTCTGTGACGTGCATGAACATGAACATGATCATGGAGCTGACATATAAGGCATGAGAATAGATCATGATGACTAAAAACCATGCACTGATATAATTGGGCATTTTCCTCTAAAGTGTTGTTCCACAACATGCTGGCATCACTACTAGAACCAGAGAGCCTGACTTAGTTACTTGTTCTATCATCTCCCTCCTTAGCTTAAATTCATCACTCTAAATCTGGGAAACACTTAACTCAACATCTCTAAATTGAACTGCCACCGCTTTACTCTAGAATCTTGGGTATAATTCTATGCATAACTGGTAAACTCACCCTAAATGACTATGCCCGATAATGTAAAACCTATTGCTGGTACTTTCTTTTAAGATACAACTCCTATCCCTCTATATCCCTAACAATCATCATGTCACAACTTAAAATTGACCAACTTAGAATTTTTAAATCCTTTTTCTATTAGCTCAACCTTCTAAGATTCAAACTTATATTTTAACACATAACATGGATATCCCCAAATCTTTAATAACTATACTACTTTCATCATAGCCTACAAATATCACATCCACAACATATTTTTCAAATCAACAAACCTAAATTCTTGTAGATACTACTTCAAGCCTACTGATTCACCTTTCATCCAACTAACCCCATAAAATATAATCTACTCAAATTCAGATAACACCATCATAACTCTACTACTAGTTCTAAACTCCGGGTTTCATACCTCTAATTTTAGATCATATGCTATCATAGGATTTTGAGAAAGAATTTGAAAACACGTCCGACTCTTAGCACTGAGGTTCTTCCCTTTCATTTAATGACTGGTTTATCAGGAAACTAAAATGGAATGGCTCTATTTCTAAAATCAACTAAAGTAATTTTCTGGGATACTAAAACTGGGCAGTTTTTGTATACTCATCTGGCCAGGATAGATTTTCCCATTGAGGTAGACAATGAAAAGGGCTCTATTAAGGTTTCAAGATTGATACTAAATTTGATAGTTAAGTAGGGGTTATGAAGAGAAAGTGAAGTTTCAGGGTCTACTAAAGATTGACACTAAATTTGATAGGCCAATGACATACCCATAATTGCATCAGGATAACTTTCCTGATCATGTCGGTATTGGAGTGCATAAAGTTTGTTCTGATGTTGTCCACTAATGGCACTGGAAGTGGTGCCCATCTAAGTTAGGCGACCTAATAGAGCTGGAGGACAACTGTGCTGATATTGTGGACCAACCTTAGGACATTTTCTAACTCTGTGGCCTAGCTCACCACATCTAAAAAATACATCACTTCCAGCTCTACACACACCTTTAGGATTCCTACCACATTCAACACAAAATGGATGGTTACGACTACTATTCCCACTACCTTGGGTCTAGGGGCCGACTCCTTATCCTAACTATCTTTCCTGAACATTTATACTGGCGTACTGCTGAAGATGGAGTTGCAGCTGAAAACTTCTGACTCAACTAAGAATGTCTACCACTCTCTAACCTTGGATGATCAAAACTAAAACTAACTATCCTATCCCTCTTACTCTCTCTTTCTTTCTTTTTAACCTTCTCTTCCTCAATCTCTAATCATGGACCATAAGTCTATACAAGTCTATTTCCTTAATCAAAATTGCATTCCTACACTCCTTAACCATACTATCAACTATATCAGAAACAAACTTACTCATTCTAGACCTGTTATTAGACACCACATTAGGAGCATAACTAGCCAACTAGGTAAACTTAAGAGAATACTCCCTCGCACTCATGTTACCCTACTTCAAATTAATAAACTCCTACACCTTAGCTTCCCTTAAATCCAAGGGTAAGAACCTATCTAAAAAGGTTGTATAAAACTCCTCCCACTCAATAGGTCCTGCATTTGAACCACTATCTCCCTGTCACTGCTTATACCAGGTGTGAGCTACATCCTGTAACTAGTAAGCACCTAAATCTGCACTCTCACTAAAAGTCACACCTATAATGTCAGTTACTTTTTAAACCATGTCAAGGAACTCCTACGGATCCTCATCAGACTTGGATCCCAAAAATAATGAAGGGTTTATTCGGGTGAAATATCAAATCCTAGCTTTATCGATATTAGCCACTGGATTAGTTGGGATAAAAGCCTGCTGATTATTCTAAGTTGTTACTAAGTAAGCTAGAGTAGTGAATGTATCTTTGAAATTGGTATGAGAAATATGCTCATTCAGGGGATCTTCCTGAATAGGTGGAGGTGCGGGCTGATTTCTATTTCTCCTTCTATTAGTATTTTTGTGAGGCATATTCTATAAATGGGAAGAAGATTGAATTAGAAAGAGAGTTTAAATTAAGATCATGCTTATTCACACAACACGAATATAGAAAAAGGGAAGTATTTCCTAAAATATTTGTATCCTCTTGTCTATAAGTGTATCATATTTCACACCCATGCACAAGACTCTACTCAACGAGGCTTTCAAACTCCATAAAACACTTTAAAACCGTAGGCTCTGATGCCAAGTTTGTAACACCTTAGGAGTACACCATGGATGCCTCACGGTGCTTACAGTCACAAGTGACTACAAGTTAAGCCATGAGCTGGTACCTGGTGTAAGCACTGAACAAAACTACTAATAAAAGATACACATATGTAGAATAACTGAACATGCCATAAGTTTTTATAATAACAAGAGATTACTGAACTCTTAAATCTGAAACAACTATCTGAAAGTAATAATGTAAAGACTGAATCTCAACTAAAAACTAGATAACTATCTGAAAGTGTTAGAAAGCCTCTAACAGAATAACTGTGGAGTTGATGGGACATGTCCCCAACTAACTCTGACTAACTACTGGACTGAAGTACTAAAATAAAAATAATTGGCTCTTAAAATATGATGACTCACCACTGCTGCTGCTGATGCGCTGGAATGTCTTAGTATGGTCAGGAACCTAAATGTTCGAACCTATGATATAATACATCATAGCACAAGAAATAAGTATACAGTCAGTACATAAAATGTACTGGCATACTAGATGAGGTTAGGTTGATATACATGGTCTTATGTGTATAAATAACAACTAACTGAATGAATAGCATGAGATAACTAGATATGAATGCGTGAATACTGTAAAATCTGAGAATATATGACCAAGCATAAACATGATTCAGAAATAGTTTGAAAATTGTAATACTAAAATCTAATAACTGAATAATTGGTAAACTATATAATATGGTCAAGCAAATCTGAACTGAGGTCTGAACTGAATACTAAAACTGTAACTGTGGGAGGTATTATCTAACCGATAGGCCTCAAAGCTGAGCTAATCGAGCTCCAACCTGTGAGCCTAGTTGAAAGGGTGATAGTACCGATCCACGAGTACTAACAATGGTTGTGTCAACCCTAAACTAGCAGGAACACATCTTGTCAACCCTACTCTAATAGAAAGAATCATGAGTTATGTGTCTACCTTAAACTAGAAGGAAGACATGTCAAACCTACGCTGGCTACGTAGTTCTGTAACTCAAGGATTGCTATTAAGGGTCAAACCCTATACTTACAGGAATACCCCCATCCCTAGGTTTGCCTAGTCCTGAATTCTACTCCCAACTGAACTGATTACGAGACTGAACTAAGTTTAACTAAAGAAGGAACTGACTCAAATTACTAAACTAATCTAGATTTGACTAACATGAGAACTGACTGAACTGATAGTGCTCATACGTGTCTGAAACCATTCTATAAATACTAAGACTAAATAAATAGATAAATATTGAGTATTCATAACCCTAAGAAGTCGATCACTATAACAACAGGGACATATAAAAGCTTCGAAACCATGGAAGGAAAATCATTATTCACAATTATTCACTTAAGAATTTCACCAAACACATAGGAGACATGAATTTCAACATGAGATTACCTTTAAACACGATAAGATAGCATGATCACATGACAAGATCATAAACTGAGGATTTATTCTGAATTCTAATGAACATGATATGGAAACCACCATATTTAAAACATTCTATAATGCATTCCACATGAAACAATTCATAATCTTAACTTGAAATTTAAATGGTAATAAATTCATGAACTTAAGAATGGGAATGAGTAAAACATATGGGAATAGCGTAATTGCAATACTAAAACTATACTTAGGTATTTACAAATAAAGTTTCATGCTTCAACGTGTAAGGACTGCTTTAAACGATAATAGATTGTAAACATCATGTATAATCAAGACTCATAAAATCTTCACGGAGATAAATCATTATAAATATGTAATTTCATAATTTAAAATATAAAAAATAAATTCTTGGACTCCATGGGTGAAAAGGGCGCATGGATGAACATCTAACATACCTCTAAGGATTAAATCCGAAAGAATATAACAATCTTGAATGTTCTTGGCTTGGAAACCCCAATACTTGACATTTCTTGGATGGGGAAAAGGTCTAGCTTGATGAACAATTAGAGAGTTTAGGGTTTCTTATTGAATAAAATTGGGGAATGTGGGTAAAATATGCCCTTTTAGCTATTTAATCCAGTGTTTTAACAATTTAGGGGTCGTGGAAAAAGTCTAAACTGCCTGTGGAAATTAAAATTCACAGCTGGAATGTCGTTTGGGGTCTCACTGTGATGTGCCAAGGATTCCACTGCTATAGCCACCGTGACGCGGTGCAATCGTGGTGAGTTGTTTTTTTGGAAATTTAAATGTGGTCCAAACCTCGTCTAAAAAATTCAAAAATCACCTGAGACATGATACTTACACCCTTGAAAATGAATCAACTCAAAAACTTACATCTCGAGGTCAGGAAGGTCAATTTAAAAATTATCAAAGTTAAGAGGCCAATAATAAAACTAAGTCTCCAACACTTAGCTAAATTTTTAGGTTCAAAGCCTCTTGTGCATGTACTAAAAGTTTAACTAAACTAAGAAAAGTATGGGGTATTACAACTATACAAACATACGGAGGGTCACTACAGGACCCAAGCACAAGCATCATGAATGGGAGAAACATCACTCAATCATAACTCATATTCATTTCTTTACTTAAAGTGGGACATAAGGTGAAGATACGCTACAATCACAAAGTTCTACATATATCAAGTGTCTAGATAGTAAGTAGAGAGATACTCTGGCGTAAACACAACATAGCATGTGTCCTCAGGATAGACCATACCAGGAAGTACGAGTCCTTACATCTTGAGTTGTATAACATAATTTTGAAATTCATAAAGTCAACAATTAAGACCAGGACTTCTAATTGAAGCTATTGCTTCTCATTTACAGAGCTGAAATAGTCATGAGTTCACATAAATGTATCATTTTGGCTAATCCTAACATAAAATGAATAAGTAAAATATGAAAATATAGTCCCTTAGGACCAAGTATGATTTGGGACATAGATTTATTGTTCATGAGTAACATAACCTAGAGCTTGGATACATGGAATATAAGATCACGGAGGGATATTATTGCTTCTAGTTTAGAGGTTGGAACATGACATGAGTTATATAGAGTGCTCAAATCTTAGACATAGGAAGGACTTGAATACATAAGACCTTGGTAGATGTCTGTAATTATCCATCTCATTGTTACTAAATTATTCATAATAAATTCATTCCTCAATATTAACTTGGGTCCAAATTAGCCAATATTTTACTTATTATGTCACCTTAAATGTTACAGTGAATATTTTAGCCTTTGGATGTGTCTAGATAGATTCAAGATTGATGAATTTAATCATTCATGAGTTGTAATATCAATAACTTAGTTTGAAATTTTTTTAGATATTAATTAAGGTCATACATATACCTAACACAAAGTAAGTTTAAAACTTTATTTTCGATATGAGTTTTTATTAGGGTCAACTTCAAATGATCATATCTCTTAGAATATTAGCAGTTCAAAAAACACCCACCAAATTAAAGACCTCTGAGTCCTCTTTCCAACTCAACAAACCATTCGTCAATCCGAATTTGGTGTAAAATGTTATGACTATTTTATTGTGCACTATCCGGGCTAAAGCAGGATTTCGTTATAGCAAAAATTGTGATGGTATTTAAATCAGCTTCAACCATATTTTAAGTCTAAAGACCTAAAAATTCATTCTCCAACCCTTGAGAGGTGATTTCCGATGGCTTACTGTGAAATTCCTTCATTGAGGTAAGTTTTTCCATTATTTTTCTTCGTATTTTAATCCTTTAACATCTTAGAAAGACCTTTAATGGTTTAATCCTTTGGTGAAATACTCATGGGTTTTTTAAATATGATGTAGAGCTAATTCTAAACTGTAAATTAAAGATTCCTAACATGAATTTCATAAACTAGATTATGAATTTTGATGGTAGGAACCTTGACTTCCGTAAAGATGAGACCTTTAGAATAAAAGTTTTATTAATGGAGATGGGTTAAGCTTGAAAGAGCTAATTAATGGCTAACTGACATTGGACAATGAGATAGACCTTGAATTAAAGGTAGAATTAGTGGGCTTGAACCCCCAAGATATTTCTCTAAAGAGTAAATATTTAATTACTCTTATAATTGCTTGATTTATAGATGATTGATTGTTCCAAGGAATGAAAGAAAGGAAAGAGCATCCTTGTTGCATCTTGCTTCTTCCAAAAGCTTGGCGTCCAGGTAGGCTAGTTTTAATGAGTAGAAGATTGTGTTATTTTATATTTTTATAATTTAGAATTGGTGGGAGAAAACATGTCTAGTCCTACGAGCATGGAGTTGAGGTGGATAAAGACATAAGTACTTAACTTTAATCCCAAAAACTATATTATTGATTGATTAAGTGATATTTATGATATTATGTGTTATGTTCCCAAAAGGAGATTGTTCTAAATGTAGTATATGAATATGACTTTTTTTGTTGTTCTAGTGATGGACCTAATTGAGTTGTAATGGTATTATGTTGGATGTATTGTTTAATAATATGATGGGGAGAAGAATGCTAAGATTGAATATTGATGAGCATGGTAATATCTAAGGGATAGAAGACTTGAATTTGTGTGATGATTGTATTATGTGAAAAATGGTAGAGGATAATGATATGTGTCAATGTGCTAGTTATAGGTGGTGATGTTAGAACCCAAATTGCGGTATTTAAGAAGATAATAATATTTTTAATAATTAATGAGTAATTAAGGATCCAATAGTGACTTGTATGCATAAGCATTAAATTGTGATTTATTTTATGATACTGTTGTTTTGATTTTGATAAAAATACTATATCAATTTGATGCCCATGAGAGGCTAAATTGGTGATAATGATGGTTTATTGAATTTTGCCTATGAGTGGCTTGTTTGATAATGATAATTGCTTAAAGTAATGCTATGAATACTTGTTGATTGGTAGTCGTACTTTCTTGAAATTGATGATGTTTGGATTGTTGATGCGTGTATAAATGACTATTGAAAATTTACTTGATAGAATTATTTTATCACTTTAAGTGTACTTGTAAACTTGGTACATCGTGTTGTATGTTGTGAGGTAGTGTAAATGTGATAGTGATATTACCTATTTATGTTGGATCGGGTACCACGCCGGTACGAATATGTATCTATTAGATCGGGTACTACGCCGGTACAGATATGTTTATGTTGGATAGAGTACCCCGTCAGTATGGATATGTATATATTGAATTGGGTACCACGCCGGTACAGATATTTGTATGTTGGATCGGGTACCATGCTGGTACGGATATATATATGTTGGATTGGGTACCACGCCAGTATGAATATGTGTATGTTGGATCGGGTACCACGTCGTTATGGATATGTGTACGTTGTATCAGGTACCACGCTGGTATGAATATGTATATGTTGGATCAGGTATCACATTGGTACGAATATGGTATGTTGGATCGGGTACCACGCTGGCACGGATATGTATATGTTGAACTGGGTACCACATCATTACGGATATGTATATGTTGGATCGGGTACCATGCCGGTACGGTACATGAACATAGATTGTTCCCTATAGGTCATGACTATTTGAGAAAAAATAAATCCCATAGCATGTATGTACATATTTGTGTTGAGTTTGTGGATATTTACAGTATGGTTGATACTCTTGATTGTTATGTGGCTTGTTTGTGAGCACTCTTGGATCTGTTATTGTTATATTGTTGATTCATTGGGTATTTTATTGTTAGATATGTATTTGAAAAAGTGAAACTTTGTATTTATTTATATGTTGGTTGACTTGCTTCATTTATTCGTGTTTTAATCATAGGTTACAAGACTGGCTAGTTATCATTCTTTAATATAATAAAAGAGCATTTGGTTGTTAGCCTGAGAGTTTAGTGTGGGTTGTTTATGATTACGATTTTTCTCCTGTGAACATGAGTAATAAAAAAGATAAGTTGAAGAAAGAGGAATAGTGATGTATTATCGTTGGATTGTGGTTGATTGTGTGAACTAATGAGGCTAGAGCATGTTGGTAGTGAATATAATATGGATGGAGTTGGAAGAGTAGTTGGATGATGTAAGTTATATAGGTAAAGTAATAGCGATATTACAATCTTAGTTGAATTATATTGCATTTAAGATATCATGATTTATTTTCCTTAATTCTATTTTATGATTATATCAACTAACACGGTCAGCTGATGATGCCTACCAGTACGTGAGGTTGTACTGACCCTACTCTTCTACATTCATTCTTAGAGTGTAGACTGGATGTAGGTTAGTTTGCAATTACTAGATCGATGACGATATTCAACACTAACTTCTGCACTTTTATCCAGGCAGATGTTAGACTCTTCGTATTATTTATTTTCTTGTCAGTCTATGTTGTAGTAGATAGCTCTTGTACATGTCTGGCCATGTTTTGGAATAGAGAAGGACATTTGAAAGAAGTTTTTTAAAAAGTTTATTTATTAGTATTTAATTTACTTTATATTTCCTTAAAAACAAAAGTCTTCCGCGTATTTTTAGTTGGGTAATAAGGGTTCTCCTAGCTACTTAGAATAGAGTAGGTGGCCGCATGGTCCTTTAGTCTGAGTCGTGACAATGTCCATTCAAATTGAAGTAGGAGGAATATTGTTGAATAGGAATAGGTTTATCAGGACTCCTCCCCGCAATTTGGTACACTGATAAAATTTGGGAACTACCTTAATTCACCATCTCCCCATTAGATCAAAGTCACAATCCAAGACTTGCGGACATATCCTCTCTTCAAATCTATGACCACAACTATCAACACAATGGGCGGTTAGTATACACATGAACACAACTCCCCTCAATAATTTTAATAAAAACACACAAACTTCTTCCTAGGACCTCCCCCTTCAAGGACACAAATCATCACTTTCTCCAACACCCAAAGTTATCGCCTTGTGACTAACATTATCATGGGAATAGACATCCATGCTTCTTAACAGTTAACACTCTAGCTTTAACTCCTTAGGGTACCAACATTACACCTTTAATAACATAACTCACCTTTTAACAAAATTTGTAAAACAATACCAAAGGCACATATTGCCTACCCATATTTCCTCAATCCAACTCTAAATAATGTTATACCACAACTCCCCAGACCTCTTCATACTACAAGATTCGAGAATAAAATCTAGGTACACATGACACTCGTACACATCACTCCTTATCTAACAATATGCTACCCCAAGGTTCAACTTATTCTTCTATACCTATGCCCTTAGCCACTTAAGGACTCAACCACAATTCATCATTTTTAACACTAGTCATCATGACTATATATATGTATCAAAATTTATCCACTACTTATTCCGCAAGCTTCCAACCTATGCTATTTCAAACATCACGTCCAGCCAACTAACTCATTCCTACAAAACATACATCATTAAACTTAAGCTACTATTCTCACCATCCACATCTCAAGTTCAAGCCTATTGTGTAACAACACCAATCATATGAAATATGCCATATACTATACTAATCAATCGAATAGATATGTCAACTTAAGTCTCTTATTTAACTTAACTATGGCCCATAAGTTCATCCTCTCGATGACATTACTACTATAACTCAAAATCTACTGCATACCTTCTCGCGTGCAGTACAAGTTTATAACTACTAAAGAAAAGATAATCAAAGTGCTAAAGTCACATAATAGGGATAGTCTATCTTAATTTTTAATATAACTTATTATGATCATATCAACCGATTACACTTCCTCATATCATACTTACTTATCCGTGCATACATTTAGACTACCTTCAAGTTCCCTTTACACAATTAAGTATCTACCCATAACTTATTGACTAAACTACCTCCTTTCATTCACAGCCTATAAATGATTTCTACAACTACCATAACTATCCATTTTGAGATCCCTCCGTATTTCATATAAATAATAATTATAGCTAGCAACTTCCTTCACAGACTACCATAAAGTCTATAAATATTTCTACCATATAAGTCACTCACTATTAAAAGGTAACCCACCCCTCAATCGAAGGTTATACAACTAAACTAGCTTCTTTACACAAAAGTTGCCCTCATCTGACTTCTAAGCTTGTGACTTCATATCACTAACATCTGGACCATCCTATAGCTCATAGGTTATGACATTTTATCATATACGACTACTCGGGTGGAAATAATGTTCCAACATTCTGCCATATATCATTATGCTTAAGCACGACATCTACTATAAGGGTTTTAAAAAAGGGACTAAATACGCTTCTTACCTTAGGCTCATACATATAACTAATGTAGATAGGGGTATAAGCTTAAATCAATAGACTAAAGAACTTATGGAATCCTCTCGAGTCCTTGTCCAAATTTATAATCTTTTATGACTCAATTAGAAGGGACCACATCATTTAAATTCTATGCTTCTTCACTGTAATCAACTGGACAATAAGGCATGGCCCAAAAAATTAGAGCAAGGAATAAATTTGGATAACTTTCATATGGACAACACTATAGCACGAGCTAGAATAAGAAAGAATAGGAAAAGTTATTTCTTAAGCCTAGTTTAAGATTCTTTAAATAGTATCTTCTTTGAAAAGTTATTTCTTTCTTAATATCTTTGGGCACATCAATATGGGGTATCATTATACCCAGACTTGCAAGCCATATCACAACATATCTACTACCCTTTCTTATTTCGAAAGAAAAGTATTATTGACCACCTAAGATTTTTAAAAATCAATGATAGTTCATATTTTATAACATATGATAACAAAAGATTCTCTCTTTAACACTTTTTCTACGGTGGTTATCTGCTTTTATTAAACATTTTCAAACCTTCAATTGGAAATGTGAATGCTTATAAACCAAGTAAAACACCCTCTCATTTAATCAATAAAAATAGTACAATGTACACGTATTAGTAACCTTTCTAACTCAAGCTTTTAGCAATCTATAAAATCAAAGCCATAACTTGTGAAAATAATGTATTTCAAAGTAAGAGAGGGATTTACATAGTCAGACTCTCATTTATCTTTACAAATTTAATATCACATGATCTCATGAAAGACATTTCAACCTTAGAGTTTTATACCACAAGTTCTACAAAACTTCATCAATATAAGGGATTTTCAATACATGTTCATCAATATATTTAAAAACCAATTTTGGATGCATAGGTATATATATACTCGTTAAAGCTTGTAAAACAATCAAATCTATACCATGAGGTTTACGATAGTCCCATGTACCTTAATTGATGAAGAATTCATGAAAAGATCAACGTTTTAAGTTTGAAAGATCAAACCCTAAGTTGTTTACCTCCTCTTGTGTTTTAGAAGATGAGCTAAGGATTTGATAGGGTTAAAATATTTTTAGGAGATTTAAATCCATGTTAAGATACTTAGGGATCATTATTGGATGACAAAAGACCATTTTTCCGTTGAATTAACTCAAAAAAAGAGTCCCTACACCACAAAAATACAAGGTTGGCGGTGCCTAACCCATGGTCATGGCTAAGGTTGCGACGCCAAGCCTATGTCCAAGTCTAAGGTTGGAGACACCAAGCCTATGGCCAAGTCCAAGGTTGGCAATGCCTAAGCTATGGCCAAACCTTTCCAGTGATAGTAGGCGATGGTAAGGAGATGCCTAGCCATCGCCTAAGCTCTATTTTGCGACGCCTACTTAGTTTAGAGATTCTTAAACACTTCCAACACCTCTTACAATGTCAATAAATAATAGAACATCACTATGTGGGTCCTAAATATCATTTTAGAAGCATCTAAAAGATTGTTACGACTACGGGGGGTCGCAATCATACAGCCTAGATGGTGCCTCATTCAAATACTCATAATTTCTTACTCCAAACTCATATTCATAAACGGTCAGAGGATTTAGGAAGAAGACCCGAAGGGCTATAACTTGATATATAGTAGTACACATAAATCCTTATACACTAGGAGAAACAATTGTTTGAAGTTGACCCATGCAAAATCATCAACTAAAAGTCAATCGATAGGAAATTGCTCAACTTAACTTTTGAGCTAGGAGATTCTTATGATGTATATTTATCTTCAAGGATGTTTCCACACTAAGGAAATATAAGTCACATTTTTTTTAACTAGACACCATTATATTCGGGTCCATATACAACGGAAAGATGGTTCAACTTTAGCCAAAAGTATGGGGTGTTACAATGACCTATTTATAGGTCATCCACAAACAACTATAGGATTCTTAGGATCACTATTGGAACCCTTGTCTCATGTAGCAGTTGAACATATCCTTGCCAACTGCAAAAGATTGAGGCTAAAGGAAAGCTTTAGAAACCAAATCATATTCTTAGCATTAAACGAGTGAAAAAAATGAAGAACTCCTAAGAATGTCCTATAGCCTCCCAAATATAAGAAACAAATGTCATCATTCCACTCCGCAAGACTCTATTAGACACTAGCTATTGTACTAATAATATCGATGAAACCTTAGCACTGATACCAATTTTTCATGACCCAATATACGAGTCATGATGGAACATAATTTATCTCACCAGTAGGTAAGCCAAACTATAGCCTAGAGTTATAAAAAATAGGATGACTTTGTAGAGAATATCCTAAAAGACAAATATTAACATTTAAAGAGTTTATACTATAATAAAGCAATCATAACAGTCTAATATATAGATAAAGAGCAACAACCATCCTAAGACTCAGTAATGTCGGTACAAGATCTACTATAATGAACTATAGGTACTGAATAGTCAAATATAATTTGTATTTAAGATGAAAGATTAGACACAGAAAATAGAACAAAAAAAAGTAACTCTGATTCCATGAGCACACCCAATCTCCAGAATCAACCATACACAAGTGTCACATCAACAATGATAAGTAGTGCATGGATCTATACCAAAGAGGTACAAAAGTGTTGTATGAGCACCAAAACCTAGGGTACTCAGTAGGCATCATCAGCCGACTGAGTTAAATTATGATATATATATGATAAGATACAAGATAAACTAACTAAGTCAAATTAAAAGGGTAAACCTGGAATAAGCTTCAACGCCACTGTCCATAAGTAAATAAATAAATACAGAAAGTAACATAAAGATCACACCATTATGACTACTAAATTATTCCTCATAAGCCAATAAGTGCGGAAAAGTAAATAACCCAACGTAGGCCCCCATAAGCCTAGAGGGTATAATCAAGTAAAGTAAGTAACCCAATAACCATAAATTACCAACTATCTAATTAAAACCAAGAATCCGTCTAAACTATATCATATCATATATAACTCCCAAAATGTTGTACTTAAACCAAAACTCAACAGTGTTGTCGTCATTACTATCATTTGTCATACTTGAACTGGGAGTAATATATCATTATCATCATCAATAGCCAAACTCGAATTGGTACTTATATATCATTATCATCATATATTGTCGAACTTGAACCGAAATTCATATATAATTATCATTATTAATTGTCAGACTCAAAACAAAACTCATATATCACTAGAACATATCAATAGACCATGTAAATAAACTATAATCATAAGCCATATTATTAAATCACAATAATTATCCATCATAACTTACCCAAAATTAGCTCTAACTCTCAACTACCAAACTAGCATAATAAATAATCATATAATCTCCTAAAAGTACCAAAATAAGCATTAATAAGGGTATATCATGTGTAAATAATCCGACAAATGATAACACAAGTCTTGGCATAAGGTCGGACAGAGGGGCCTACTTCTAATCCCTGAAATCCATTTTGGGCAAGTTCGACCCTAGACTAGGCTAAGGTATCTAAATTCACTTCTAGATTTGAAATAATCCATAATTATCCCTAAGATAGAAATTATCTCTACAACATGAGCAACTAGATCACTTACACCAAAATTAAAATTTTAAGATAGCCTAAATAGTCCAACTAACCCAAATATTTTAAATCATAACTCCAACAACTAAATTCTACCCATATCTAGTATAATATCATAATATACTAGGAAAAATGATATCTAAGGGATGTGTCTAACATATCATTCGAGTCCAAGACTCTAGTTCAGAAACCCTTAATCTTCAATTAGTGTCAATAGCATGTGGATTCATAGAAGTGTTTCCCGAAGATCTTCCCAGAATTCTTGCCAAAAGGGAAATTGATTTTGGAATCAATCTTTTCCCAGATACCTAGCTCATATCTATTCTACCATATATAATGGCTCCAGTAGAACTCAGGGAGTTAAAAGAACTATTAAAGGATCTCCTAGATAAGGGATTCATCATACCCAGTATGTCCCTGTGGGGGTGCACCAGTTCTATTCGTATGTAAGAATGATGATTCTCTCAGATTGCTTATTGACTACCATCAGTTAAATAAAGTCACATTCAAGAACAAGTATCCACTTTCTAGATTCAATGACTTTTTTTACCAAATTCAGGGTGCCAGTTACTTTTCTAAGATAGACCTCAGGTCAGGTTATCATCATCTCAGTGCTAGGGAATATGGCATTTCGAAGCAGTCTTCAGAATCTGGTATGATCACTTTGAGTTTCTAGTCATGTTGTTTGTTCTTACTAATTCCCCAGTAGATTTCATGGGTTTAACGAGTCGCGTGTTAAAGAATTACTTGGACATATTCATTATATTCTTCATCAATGACATTCTTGTCTATTTCCATAGTGATAATGATCACAGAGATTCATATCTGAATTGTACTTCAGACTATCAAAACCATCAGTTATCATGATATTTATTCATGTATTATATATTAGTTCTATGATCATGGCTCATATTCAAGGACGTTAGTGAAAAATCATATATGCTTACAGTTTCTAGTATAAGGAATTCCAGTTCACTCAGTGTTATGAACCATGTTCCATGAATACAGAAAACTTTAGACTCAGGCCATGCAGCTCATGACTTATGTACTCATGTCATTCTTTACAGTATGCTTAGTTCCCATGACCCATGTTACACTTCTAGCTGTCGGCAAAATTTAGATTGTGTCATGCATACCCTCAGTTTAGATCTTTTGATAAATCCATGGTGTTGATATTATATTCCTCCGGCCTCAGTTAAGCATCGATCTTGGTATAGTATTCATACATATGCCTGGTCCTTATGTTTTAACCCTTCAGTTGACACTCCTTACAAAATGATGTAGTGATAAGTTATTGCTTAGATGGGGGAGAGTAAGTGATTCATGATAAGAAAAGATTTTGGCATGCTTGTCTTACACGAGGATATAGCTATGAAAATAGGCTTGAATATCAGGGTAGTTTGCATGTAAATGGCTAGCAAAGGGTTTTATTTAGTTACTAAAGGGGGAAATCAAAAATATTTCATGAGATGAGAAGTTGAGCAAATATAGAGTATAATTGTCTATTCATATCCTCGATTCATGTTAGTCCCCGTCATGTAGATATAAGAGCCCAACATTCAGTCCCAGTTAAAGTCTCAGTTATAGTATCAGTTACCATCTTAGTTACAGTCTCAATCACAGTCTCAGTCCAGTAATCAGATCAGTAACACAGTTTAATTTTAGGTTTGCTTGATCATACCATGTAGTTATCAATTATTCGGTTATTAGTATTTCAGTACCTCAGTTTACAGGATATTTCATAATCATGTTTTACGCTTGGTCTTGCATTCTCAAATAATATAGTTTTCACAAATTCATGCTCAATTATCTTATGTTACTCAGTCGGTCCCTTTCTCACATACATAATGCTCTACAGTTCCAGTCCAGTTATTCAGACTAAGTACAGTTCAATATTCCATGACCAAGTATTCAGCTATCAACCATTTAGCTAATAAGATAAGTTAGTGTGTTTATGCACTCGTGCTCAGCACCCATGTGAATATTTTCAGTAGTCTCAGGTGATGTGTTGTACAAAGGTGAAGAGTAGAGTTGAGAGAGTATTCGACGAATATGTATAAGATTTTTAATTTATAGTTGCAGTGCAAAAAGGCTTAGTCACTCTATCTTAGATGATGATTCGTAGGCCTCACCTCATATTAAAAATTTTTGGCCAGGATGTGATTTTCTAATTCAGATGTTTTATTCAGCCCATGTCAAGATTCCTTTCTCCCTAAAGTCACTAGAACACTATATAAAGAGTGTCAAAGAGAGACTTTAGTTGAATATAAGTTTTCAGCATAAGATATTCTGCAAAGCCCGCAATTTATTTTAGCAGTCAGGTGGACAAGTTCCTATAGTTTGGTTTCCCATCTTTCCATCTAGCCTCACTATCTGAAGTCTCAAGAATGTAATCATCCCAAGATTGAGCAACTATGTGGTAGTGAGTTTAGCTTATTTCAGGTTTTATTCCTTAGTTTTAGATCCCCGATATTCAGTCACGATTTAGTTCATAGGTTCCATGTACATCATCTTAGTTCTCCTTAGTATCTCAGCCAAGTCAATACTCTTCGAGAGACATAATGTCCCAAGGGGGAGATATATTATAATTCCCTGAGCTTTTATGACCTAAACCTTCCATCTTCTCTTCATGTAACGAATCTAGTTTAGAGTAGTGGTTACTCATAAATTGGCCCTCATGTCCCAATCTCAGTCATACGTAATCTATCTAGGTGCTCAGTTCAGTTCATGATGTTCAGTTCATGTATCACGTTATAGACTTAGTTATGTTCTCATGTTCTCATTCAAGCGTGTTCAGTAAAGGATCTCAAGTTAGAGATCGATAATTTAATATTCTTGAAGATCCCTCCCATGAAGGGGGATAAAGAGGTTTGGCAAGGAGGGCGAGTTCAGTCCCTGATATGTCGACCCTCACAAATTTCTCAGTCGTTTTGGAAAGATAGTGTACAAGCTTAAGTTGTCTTCAAACTTAGCTTTAGTGCACCCAATGTTCCATGTCTCCTTGCTTAATAAATGCATAGGATACCTAGCAGCCGTAGTGTAACGCCCCGAAAAATATGTCCCAGAGCGTCACACGGTGCTTGAGGCTACGAGTAGCCCCAAGCTAACCCTTTGAGCCATTTTCATTAAGTTTAACACAAATCAACGGGGCTTCCATAAATAACCCTCAAATATCAATAGAGTAATCATCATCTAAGAATAAAAGAATTTCAGAAAGATAACAAAATATGACTTATTAGTCAACTCCCAACATCTATACTAGTCTGACAAGCCTCTAAGAAAATCAATAAAACCAGTGAGCCGTTGAGACATTCCCCAAATGGATCATACTTAGTTATCAAATGTAAACAATTCTGTGAAACCAACATCAGACATCACATCCTCAAAATATGAGGACTCACCACAATAGAGGATGCAGAACAGCCTGCCCAAATAATCACTGTCGAACCTAGAACTGAGCACCTGAACCTATATTCTGAGAAAATGCAGCCCACTTTCGAAGATGTGGGTCAGTACCATGGAAAAAAACCGAGTATATGAGGGTATAAATATTTATAAGAAATATGCAGGATGTATGAAAGACTCACATAACCCGAAGAAAATCATCATAATCATGAGAGGATGAAATAAGTACAATAACACATATGAGTCATCATATAATTTGTCAATCACTTTCAGTTCATCAAGAATATCAATTCTCATAATGTAAATATCATTTAAATCTTTTGAAAGAATAACTTTCACAAGTCCACTTTCAAATCACTTCACCATTCACCATAGACACAAGGAAACACACACACACAGGGAGATCCTATAACCTACATAAACCATGTGAGCTACATGGAGTCCAACGTACAATCCACGTTGGGGAGAGCCGTCCTATCCTTGCCATCAGAGTAGGACTATAGATATCAAATCCATACAAACCAGTGATCACTGTATAAATCAGCCTCAGGCTCACTCCTACGGGAGCACGTAGTTCTAGGGAAGTAAGGTCACTTTATACCTCCCACTCGGTGCTAAAGATTTCTCCCAGACTTAGCTTAGATCATTTCAAAGACAATCCACAACAAAACAATTTCAGTAATATATAAATATACATCGGGAGCCATCATGCTTCCCATCTATCAAAATCAACCACGTTGTGGAATTCTTTCACACTCGAGTTCAAAACAACTCCATTAAGACCAAAAGGTCAAATTATTCAAAATATCTCAAATATTCAACATCAACGTGCTTATAACAAACACTTTCTAAAAAACACAATTTTTAATGGGGATTCAGGACCCAAATATCAAAATCATGATAAATATCGTTCAAGATTCATGCTTTATATCTCCACACATGTAAATTCATCTTTCAAAATCATAAACATCAAGATTTAATAATAATCATCAAAAGATATGGGTTCATGCTTCAAATTCGTAAAAATCAAATAAAAATCATGCCTTTGTAAAGAAAATTACTTTTGGGCACAAGCACGAAAGAGAGTTCTTGTTGAAAAACCCCACATATCTTAAATGATGAACTTTAGATAGATACTCATTTTTGAGATATTAATCGTGCCTTTGAATGATGGTTCTTGGAGTTCTTGAACAAGGAACTTGTAATCTTGAATAAATTTGTAGAATTAATGGTGAACTTTGGAGGTTCTTGAAGTTGGATGTTGGACCTTAGGGTTTTCTTTTTGAGGGAGGTCGGTGAAATATAACATATAATGCTTCTAATAGGCTTTATTATAGGGTTTGGATGGATTTTTGGTGAGGTGGAATGACCAAAACGCCCCTAAAAATCAAAAAAATTCTCGAATCTGTCCTTTGGTGGATTGTTTTGATAGTCTAAAGTAGATCAACCATAACGTTTTACTCCGATATTCAAATTGGATGAAACCAATTTCATTAGAAATATAACTATCATATATTTCTGTTGATATATAGTATCTCACTCAGATCATTGTGTACGAGGAGCTATAATTGTTTGAAGTTGATCCAAAAATTTACTTTTGATAGGCTGAAGTAGATCGACCATAACTCTTTGCTCCGATAGACAAATTGGATGAAACCAACTTCATTGGAAAGAGGACTCGCAGAACTTTCCGTTGATATATAGTAGATCATCCAGATCATTATTTACAAGGAGTTATGATCATTTAAAATTGGGGCAAAAATACGTCAGGCCTCAGTATTTTTTCCTGTATGTTTTACTGTTCACTACTATTCACGGTTCGATCGGAATGTTCATAACTCGTCACTCGGGTGTCTGGTTTGGATGATCTACATATCTTTGGAAATATTATTCGATACTCTACGCAATGGTGGGTCATAATCTAAGACATTTATCATGGATAATTTATAATTTATTCTAGAAGATAGAACCTAACAGGTTTACGCACAAAATTTAAACGAAAAATTTTCTGAGGTATTACATCATCCCCCCCTGGAAACATTTGTCCTCAAATGATGCTATACATGCCAAGATTAGATAGGGAATACATCATACAGCTGAAACCATTCGTTAGACTCATCACCACATTGTTTCTCACTCCGAATGCAACATAGAATGCGTAAATTCAAGAAACTACAGCTGAATACATAATAAATGACAGCTGAACTGCTGCAACTTTTATCAAAAGTGCATGAGTAAGGAAAGAACGGTACCTTCGGCTTGATCGGAGTTCGCAAAAAATAGGTGCAGGTACTTGGATCACAATCCGCCTCAGCTTCCCAAGTTGCACCCTCAACAAATTGATTTAGCCACAACCCCTTGACCAAGGGAACTTCTTTGTTCCTTAGTCTTCGGACATCGAAATCAAGAACCTCAACAGGAATCTCATCAAAAGAAAGATTTTCTTGAATATCAGCACTCATAGAGGAATCCACTACCACAGCATCGCTAATATGCTTTCTAAGCATGGAGACATGGAATATTGGATGAACAGAGGACAACTCAGAAGGCAACTCGACTTCATAAGCTACCTTACCAACACAGCTAAGAATTTTGTAAGAACCAACATAACGGGGACTAATCTTCCCCTTCTTTTTGAATCTCGTCACCCTCCTCATGGGTGAAATTTTCAGATACACTAGGTCACCAACTTCAAACTCAAGTTCTCTCCTTCTAACATCCGCATATGACTTCTGACGACTTTGTGCAGTTTTCAATCTTTCCCTAATCAACTAAAATTTTTCCA
Organism: Capsicum annuum; assembly: GCF_002878395.1. Taxonomy (NCBI): domain Eukaryota; kingdom Viridiplantae; phylum Streptophyta; class Magnoliopsida; order Solanales; family Solanaceae; genus Capsicum; species Capsicum annuum. Next base: position 12,634 of record NW_025838677.1, on the reverse strand, counting down.
TAGCCTCAAATACCGAATCAGTACCACTCACAGCCGCTTCACCCACCTTGAACCAACCTATGGGTGATCTACACTTCCTCCCATATAAGGCTTCAAACGGAGCCATGCCAATACTAGAGTAGAAACTATTATTGTAAGCAAACTCTATCAACGGTAATTGATCATCCCAACCTCCCTTAAAGTCAAGTGCACAAGCTCTCAACATATCCTTTAAGGTCTGGAAGGTCCACTCAGCTTGACCATCGGTCTGCGGATGAAAATCAGAACTCAAAAGCACTTGGTTAGCAAGACCCTTCTGAAAAACTTTCCAAAATTGCAAAGTGAACTGAATACCCCTATCCAAAATGATAGACAATGGAACTCCATGTAGTCTGACTAGCTCTCGGATATACAATCTAGCATAATCCTCAGTAGTATATGAAGTATGAACAAGCAAGAAATAAGCATACTTATTCAACCTATCAACCACAACCCAAATGGAATCATTATGGCATCGGGAAGGAGGTAAACCAATCACAAAGTCCATATTTATGTCTTCCCACTTCCAGGTGGGAATACTAAACTCTTGCATCATACCATAAGGTCTTTGGTGTTCAACCTTAACCTGTTGGCATGTTGCATACTTAGCTACAAATGCTGCTATATCTTTCTTCATGCCACTCTACCAATAGATTTCCCACAAGTCTCGGTACATCTTGGTGGCACCAGGATGAATAGAATATCGCGCCCCGAGTGCTTCATCCATAATTCTCTGTCTCAAATCATCAAAATTCGGGACACATAATCTACCCTGCAATCTCAACACACCATCTCCCTCTTGGGAGAAAACTTCTACTTTTTGGTCCTTGACTGACTCCTTCAGTCTGACCAAACTAGCATCTAAGTATTGTTTTTCCTTCACTTCTAAAACCAAGGAGGATTCAGAACTAATCTGAACCCCTATACTACCTTCAACAGAGTCAAACAACCTAATCTCTAATCTATCCAAACAATGTACATCACGAGCCAACTCTTTCTTACCTTCTACCACATGCAAAATACTACCCATGGACACTCTACTTAGGGCATCCGCCACAACATTAGCCTTGCTCGGATGGTACAACACACTTATATCATAGTCCTTTAATAATTCTAACCATTGTCTCTACCTAAGATTCAATTTTCTCTAGGTAAACACATACTGCAGACTCTTATGATCAGTGAAAACATCAATATGGACACCACACAAATAGTGTCTATAGATTTTCAAAGTAAACACAACAGCAGCAAACTCAAGTTCATGGGTGGGGTAATTTTTCTCATGGGGTTTCAACTGTCTAAAAGCATAAGCTATCACCTTACCCTTCTGCATCAATACGCAACCTAACCCAACTCTCGAAACATCACAGTACACCACAAAACCATCAACACTATAAGGCAAAGTCAAAACAGGGGCTGAAGTGAGTCGAGTCTTCAACTCCTAAAAACTCTTCTCACAAGATTCAGACCACAAGAACTGCACTTTATTTTGGGTCAATCGAGTCATAGGAGACGCTATAGAGGAAAAACCCTCAACAAAATGGTGGTAATAGCCAACTAAACCCAAGAAACTTTAGATATCAGTCTGATAAATAGGTCTAGGCTAATTTCTAACAACTTTGGTCTTTTAGGGATCAACTCTAATACCCTCAGAAGAAATGGTATGACCCAAAAAAGTAACTGACCTTAGCAACAACTGACACTTACTGAACTTGGCAAAAAACTTGTGATCTCTAAGGGTTAGCGAGATAGTTCGGAGATGATCAGAATGTTCATCCTCACTACGGGAGTACACCAGTATATCATCGATGAAAACTATGACAAATATATCCAGATATGATTTGAACACTCGATTCATGAGGTCCATGAAAGCTGTTGGGGCATTAGTTAACCTAAAAGACATAACAAAAAACTCAAAATGGCCATAACGAGTTCGAAAAATGGTTTTTGGTATGTCACACTCCCTAACTTTGAGTTGATGATAGCTAGAATGAAGGTTTATCTTTGAGAAATAACTTGCACCTTGCAATTGGTCAAACAAATCATCTATTCTCGGAAGGGGTTACTTATTTTTTATGGTGACTTTATTCAATTGGCAGTAATCAATGGACATACGAAAAAAGCCATCTTTCTTTCTCACAAACAGCATAGGAGCACCCTAAGGAAACGCTAGGCCTTATGAAACCCTTATCTAGTAGATCTTTGAGTTGCTCTTTAAAATCCTTAAGTTCTGCAGGGGCCATACGGTAAGAAGGAATAGAAATGGGTTGAGTATCGGGAAGAAGATCAATCCCGAACTCTATCTCTCTATCAGGAGATATCCCTGGGAAATTATCCGAAAAGACATCAGAAAACTCATTGACGACGTTAATAGACTGGAGAGTTAGAGTCTCAGACTTAGTGTCTTTGACTCTAACCAAATGGTAAATACACCCCTTGGAAATAAGCTTTCTAGCTTTGAGGTAAGAGATAAAATGACTCTTGGGTGATACAGAATTCTCAGACCACTCAAATACGGATGCATTCAGAAATTGAAACTTGACCACTTAGGTCCGACAATCAATAGATTCATAAGAAGAATACAGCCAGTCCATACCTAGAATCATATCAAAATCTACCATGTCTAACTCAATCAGATCAGCCAACAAGACTCTATGAAGAACAGTAATAGGACACTTTTTATACACTTTTTGGGAAACAATCGAATCACCCACTAGGGTAGAAACTAGGATAGGCTCAGGAATAATCTCAGGACTCATTTAAAAATTCACAGCAATCAAAGGTGTAATATATGAGAAATTGGATCCAAGATCCAACAAAGCATACACATCAAACTGAAATATATGAAGCATACCAGTAACAACATTGGGAGAGTCCTTTTGTTCCTGGCAGGATGGTAAAGCATAAAATCTATTCTGTCACTACCCACTAGCATTGCTAGAAGAGGCACCCTGAGCTGGGGCTGGGCGAGTCACTGGAACTGGAGCACTAACAGTTTAAGTCTGGGTCTGAGGGCGGTAGTCACGACGCCCATGTCCATCCTATAGACAATCTCTAGCTCTGTGACCCATTTTACCATATTGGAAATAACCTCTCTTCTCACCCCAACACTCACCCGAATGAGCCCTACCATACTTAGGACACAGGGGGCGATTTGGGTTACTGCCAGTACTGTACTGGGACCTAGATAAATATAACTGGGTACCTTGCTCCTGCCTACCTCTAGGCATAGGAGCACTAGTAGATAATGGTGCTGGCATAGATGAATAATCCTGATACTGAGGGCGACTCCCTCCCTACGATCTACTCTGACCCTGTTTGTTCTGCTCGGACCTAGCTTTCTTATTCCCTCTCATTCTATCTCTCTCCTTAATATTGTCTGTCTCAATCTATTAGGCATGAGTCATCAGCCTATAAAGATTTATCTCACTATTCAACATAGCATACCTACACTCCTTGACCACACAACTAGTCACAAACTTACTCATACTAGCTCAATTATCAGCCACTAAGTCAGGAGCATACTTGGCCAACTGATTGAACTTTAGACAGTACTCCCTAATAGTCATAGATCCCTGTTGCAGGTTCATAAACTCTTCCACCTTTGCTACTCTCATCTCCAAAGGGAAAAACTTATCCAGGAATGCATCTTGCAACTCTTGCCAAGTTGTAGGGACAGCTCCCTCACCTCTACCTTTCCTCCAAGCAACAACCTAGTCATAAGGAAGTTCTGTCAACCTATATACAGCTAACTTCATACTATGTTCCACAGATACATGCATTACCTGAGTAATCTTCCGCACCTCCTCTAAAAACAACCATGGATCCTCATCATACTTGGACCCATAGAATTCTAATGGATTCATCCGTATGAATTCATGGATCCTGGCAGCAGCTGAATCACCTCCCTGCTACTGTGGAGCCTGGGCTGAGTTGGCCTAAACATTTGCAGTAACATCTTGGGCCAGCGCCCAAAAGGCTACCCAAAATTCAACATGAGACACGTTTTTATTTAATGGGTCAGCGGGTTGAGGTTGTTGACCATCATTATTTCTTCTTGCTTGACGTGGAGGCATATTTCTAAAAGAGGAGAGCATGAATCAATAGCAGAGAGAGACACTTTAAGCACAATAGACTTCTGAAAAAAAGAATGACACTTTTTCCTAAAACGTCTTGGAGCCTCTTGCTCATAGATGTGGCGTGCTACACACCGATGATCAGGACTCTACTTAACACGGCTTGTTAGACTCCCTAGGACACCTTAAAACCTTAGGGTCTGATACCATGTTTTTACCAATTTCATTAGAAAGAGGACTCGCAGAGCTTTCTGTTGATATATAGTAGATAACCCAAATCATTATGTATAAGGAGTTATGATCATTTAAAGTTGGATAAAAAATACACCAGGCCGTAGTACTTTTCCTACTTGTTTTACAGTTCACTACTATTCACGATTTGATCAGAATGTTCATAAATCGTTGCTCGGGTGTCCTTTTAGGATGATCCACATATCGTTGGAAAGCTTATTCGATACTCTACACAATGGTGGGTCATAATCTAAGATATTTTTCATGAAAAAATTATAATTCATTTTAGAAGATAGAACCCAATACATTTATGCACAAAATTTCAACGAAAAATTTCCTGGGGTATTACACGTAGTCCCTATAGAGGACACAGATATTCATAATAGCCTCTTTTATATAGAGATCCCAGTCAAAATCCTTGATTATCAGATTCGCATACTAAGGAACAAAGAAATTGCTCTTGTCAAAGTCCTTTGGCAGAATCAGTCAGTTGAGGGGGCTACTTGGGAAACAGTAGCAGACATGCGGGCTAAGTATCCTCTACTCTTCTCCGTAAACTCAGACTTAGCCCAAGGTGATAGTTTTCATTTGAATTTACTCAGTATTATGTTCATATATAGCTACCAACTTGGTAACAATTAATGTCTGATACTCAATTATATATTCACAAATCAGTTCAGTTATGTACTGATGCATCAGATATGTATGTTCATTATATAAAATCAGCTTATTAGTAATCCAGTCATGCATTAATAAATCATGTTCATCTATGCACTCATGCATCAGATATGCATGTTGAGTAAATAAACTTAGTATATCAGTAATTTCAGTTATGAAATCATGCTTCAGTTGTGCAGATCTAGTGTCTAAATTCAGTATATTAGTATTCTCAGCTTTGTTAGACTCATTAGAGGATGAATATTCCAAAGGGGTAGATATTGTAAGACCCCACAAAATCCTAAGCTTAACTTAGTCTTTAAAAGTTTGTTAAGGGGTCTTAAACTTAGAAAATTTTAGATAAGTATTCAGACTTAGTATTATTTTATCCTTCATAAGTTGGAAACTCTATTTCATGACTCTTATGACCTTAAAGTATCCATCTTTAGGTTAATTCATGATCAGGAATACCATTAGGTATTTCAGGACAAGTTTTGGATTTTTTAGACCTAGTTTAGACCATGTTCCAAAGACCAAAATAGTGAGTCGATGCGATCTCGATGCATTGCATCGTCCAGTGTGTCGACATATAATTTTTCCCTCAGCTCAGTGTAATTTCTAATGAACAAATATGGACTCAATGTGATGCACCCTACATTGCGTCGCTCTAAATAATGCAGTGCGTTGGTCTGGGCGTCGACAGTTTAGTTTTTAGTCATTAGAAGCCACATCCTTAGGGGTATTTGGGACTTTTCCCATGTCTTTTATCCCCCAAAACACGAAATTTAGACCTTTATTTGAAACATACACTCATTATTTCACAAATTTTGCAAGAACAAAAACCCTAGGAGATTGAATTTCAAATTCAAGGATGAAGATTCCACCATTAATCTTTAAGAATTTAGGGGTCAAGGTATGTGAAGAGTTCATCCTAGGGTTCCTTTCACCCTTGGATTTCAAGAAACTCTTTTAAAACTTTGAGTAAAGTGATTTCATGATTTCTATGATTGTATTTATTTGTCTTCATGATTATAATGTTGATAGGGTTTCTAATCCATGACTAAGTGCAAGATTTATGTGCAAAACAGTTATTATGTATGTAGTATCATGTGGATTCATATTGAAGTCTTGAAATTGTGAACTTGGTGTTGGAATTGTAATGTTCATGTGTTGATTAGTACTATGTGCATATACAGTGGCCTTCCAAGGGGTTTGATGAGTTGTTCATGTGAATGTAATAGTGAGAATATATCATGTTAGCATGTATACTAGTTCATGCCATTTAAGTATTTTATAAAATACCTTTTTAGTTGTATTATGAATCAAGTATGCATTTTATGCTAAGCAAGGTCATGTGATGCTTTATTTTCATGCTATCAAGTCCTGAGGGTATTTAATACCTAACAATTTAGCTGTTTACCTAGAGCCAATGTTAATTATAGAATAATCTTAGTTATGTCACAATCAGGAGTACTCTCAGTCAGTTATAGGACTCAGGAAAACTCAGTAGACTTAGTATTAGTCCAGTCTAGTTTAGTATTCAGTTCAAACCTCAGTAAACTCAGTTAGCTAATAGAATTTAGTAGTATTCCATCAGTCAATGGAAACTAAGTAATAGTTCAGTCAGGCCTAGTATGAACTAGAAAATTAGTAGAAATCCCTGCGTTATAGAACTTCATAGCTAGCGTAGGTTAAGATATCTTCCTGCTAGATATTATGAGGGTTGATACATCTCATTTGAGTTTTCCTGCCAGCGAGGGTTGATGAAAGAGCTTCCTTTTAGAGAGGGTTAACTCATAGCTTGTCTTTACCCGTGGCATGGTACTAACACCCTTCCAGTTGGGTTTACAGGTTGGACCCTATCCTATTCAGAAAGGGGCATGTCAGTTGGATGATTACCTCTCACAGTTTCAGTTTTAGATTTAGTCTCTATAGAACTTAGTTTATTTCTATAGATTCAGGACTATTAGACACAGTCACTCAGCTCAGTATAAAACTCAGTATAGTTCCACGAAATTACAACTGTCAGATATAGTCATTCAGTTATTACTAGTACGGTATCAGTAAACTTATATATCAGTTAATCAGTATTCAGATTCAGTATCCAGTGTTGTCACAATCTCAATTATAGTATACGTATTTATGTATGTACTCTTATTCAGTTTTATTCATGTCATTCAGCCAGTATTGTTCATGCATATGCACCCATGCATTTCAGCTTACCTCACTTAGCATACTAGTACATTCAAAGTACTTACTCATACTTTTATCTTTCTTTATGATGTTTTATATCATAGGTTCAGACATACGGGCTCCCGAGCAACCTTAGCAGTTTAGAGTTTCTATAGTCAGAGTTATTGGTGAGTCCTTATAGTTTGAGGACATGATTATTTTCTTCAGCATTTTAGTTTTGCAATACAGTTTCAATAGTTGGAGTTAGTTGGGGGATTTTCCCATCAACTCCATATTTTAGATAGTTTAGAGGCTTTTTAGAAAAGAGTATTTTCAGATAGATGTTTTAGTTTTTGTATTTCTATACCATATTTAGTTTTATTTCTATATCAATTCTCATGGCAAGCTTCTGGCTAATTTACTTATATTTACAGTATTATTTTTCATCTATTGCAGCAGGTATCAGTCATGGGTTAGCTTGTGGTCCTTCGGGATTATGAGCATCGTGTAGCATTCGGGGTACAGACTCGGGGCATTACAGTTGCAAACTGTTAGAGCTCACCAGTAATTTGCTAAAGATAGTAAGTGTGAATTCTTACTAAGATCAGTAGCTTTCCTTGGCTATATTATTTCTGGTTATGGGATTAGAGTTGATCCTCGAAAGACCGAAGCAATAAGAAAATAGCTAAGACCTATCTCTCCATCAGATATCATGAGTTTCTTCGATTTGGCTGCCTATTATCATCAGTTTGTTAAAGGATTTTCTACTATTTCATCCGTCATGTACAGATTGACTCAGAAGAAAGTTAAGTTTTAGTGGTCAGATTTCTACGAGAAGGGTTTTCAGGAGCTAAAGACTCGACTTACCTCATCCCTAGTTCTTACCTTGCCAGATAGTTCAGATGGGTTTTTTGTGTACTGTGATGTTTCCAGAGAAGGTTTGGGTTATGTCCTCAAGCAGAGAGGTAAGGTCATAGCCTATGCCTCTAGACAACTTAAACCCTATATGAAGAATTATCCAACTTGTGATCTTGAGTTAGCGGCAGTAGTATTTGCCTTAAAGATTAGGAAGAATTACTTATATGAGGTGCACATTGATGTGTTCACTGACCATAAGAGGTTGCAGTATATGTTCTCTCAGAAAGATTTAAATGTACGTTAGAGAAGGTGGTTAGAGTTATTGAAGGATTATGACATGAGTGTTTTGTATCATCCGGTCAAGGATAATATAGTGGTTAATGCTCTCAGTAGAATGTATATGGATAGTGTTGCTCATGTTGAGGTTAGTAAGAAGAAGTTAGCTCAGGAAGTCCATCAGCTTGCCCGACTAGGTGTTTGCTTACTTGATTCAGCAGAAAGTAGTGTATGGGTGCAGAGTAGCTCAGAATCATCTCGAGATTCTGAGGGGAAGACAAATTAGGATAGAGATCCCAGTCTAGTTATGTTGAAAAAATTAGTCAGAGATTAGAAAGTAGAGGTTTTCTCCCAAGGGGGAGATGGTGTGTTGTGCTGTCATGGTAGATTGTGTATGCTTAGGTAGATGACTTGAGACAATGAATTCTTGCAGAGGCTCATATTGCGTGTTACTCTATTCATCCAGGGGGCACTAAGATATACCATAATTTATGGGAAATCTATTGGTGGAGTAGGATAAACAGAGATATTACAGTGTTTATGGCTAAGTTCTCTATATGTCAACAAGTTATGATTGAGCACCAGAAGCCTGGTGGGTCCATGCATGAGTTTAGTATTCCCACTTAGAAGTGGGAGGAAGTGATCATGGACTTTGTGATAGGTTTGCCTCGTACTCATCATCAGCATAATTTTATTTGGGCTACCATAGACACGATGACCAAATTAGCTCATTTCTTGCCAGTCCATACCTCTTATTCAGTCGAGGACTATGCCAAACTCTATCTCAGAGAGTTGGTCAGGTTGTACGGTGTTCCCTAAACTATTATCTTAGATAGAGGTACCTAGTTTACCTCTCACTTCTTGAAAGCATTCCAAAAGGGTCTTGTAACCCAAGCCGATCTCAGTTCAGCTTTCCACCCTCAGACAGATGGTCAAGCAGAATGGACCATACAGACTCTAGAAGATGTGCTAAGAGCATAAGTAGTTGATTTTAAAGGTAGTTGGGATGACCACTTTTCTTTGATTGAATTTGCATATAATAACAGCTATTATTCCTGTATTCATATGGCTCCATTTGAGGATCTTTATGGTGGGAGATGTAGATCTCTAATTGGTTGGTTTCGATTAGGTGAGGCCATAGTAGTAGGACCTGACTTTATAGTAGATACATTAGAAAAGGTTCAGTTGATTAGAGAAAGGGTTAGGGCTTCCCAAATCCAACAGAAATCATATGCAGATGTGAGGATAAAGGATCTCGAGTTTGAGGTCGATAATTTTGTGTGCTTGAAACTCTCTCTCATGAAGGGACTGAAGAGACTCAGAAATAAAGGAAAACTCTATCCCCGATAGGTCGGTCCCTTCAGAATTTTTAGTCATTTTGGACAGGTACCTTATGAGCTTGAGTTTCCTTCAGATTTAGCCTCAGTACACCTTGTGCTCTATGTCTCATTATTTAAAAAGTGTATTGGTGATACAACTGTAGTTGTTCCCTAAGAAAGTGTACATATTTAGAATATTCTTTCCTTTGAGGAAGTCCCAGTTCAAATTCTTGATCATCAAGTTCACAGACTAACAAACAAAGAAATTCAATTGGTCAAAGTTCTTTGGTGGAATAGACCGTTAAGGGAGTCACTTAGTAAGCAGAAGCAAATCTGTGGACCAAGTACTCTCATCTCTTCTCTGCGAATCCAGATTCAATATAAGGTACTAATGTTCTTAAGATTTCTCTCTATCATGCTCAATTTTAATTGCACGTCATCTTTATATCAGTCGTAAATTCTTAAGTCAGTTCAATCATGCATCCTATGTATCAGATATGCATGTTCAGGTTGTAAGCTCAGTCCATTAATTTACCCTCAGCTTAACCTGTCTCATTCAAGGTTGAATGATCCCAAGGGGGAGATATTGTAATTCCCCACATTTCCTAGCTAAATCTAAGTCCCAATACATTAGTATTCATATATAAAATTTTTGAAACACTCATTATTTTCTAGTTTAGAGCTTGCCATTGCGTAGTAAATTGAATTAGCATTCCAACGATATAAAATTCTCCCAAATAAGAAGTTATGGAGATTTTCAGTTTCAGTAGTTAAACACCTTCATTTTAACCCTTAGCACGTCATGTAGCTAGCATAAATGACGATTGTCAATTTCCAGTGAAGCTCCGCAAAACCATCGCACAGCGCTGTCAGCAAAAATCCCAATTGTTATTTTTCAGTGTCCTATCGCGATGTGGGAATTTTGCAATCAAAAGGGCAAGGCGATTCCTCTACATCACGCCAAGCCCTCAGTTCCCAGTTGTCCAATTTCAGTGACACAGCGGAATAGCGCCGCGTCGCGCCAGCTCACAAAATTGGAAATTTTTCAGTAATTTTGAGTTCTAAATATTAGGGCATAATAGTCTTTTTCCCCTCACCCAGTCAGCCTTTAATATGAAATTCACCCTGATTAACCCATTATTTCATTATTTTAATAACTTTTCCGCCAAATCATAAAAGATTCTCTCCCAATCAAGAACATTAGCTTTCAAATTCAAGGTCAGTCCTCAAGAATTCACCAAGAAATTCAAGAAATTCATCAGTTAAGGTATGTTAGATGATCATCCATGGACCCCTCTCATCCATGGAGACCAAATATCCTATTTAAATTACAAAATTGTGATCTTTTCAAGTTAATTGATTTTAAATTATGACATCATCCATGAATCTCCATGTACTATTGATTTTATACCATGTTACCATGAAATTATTGTTATTATTCAATCCTCCATGTTTTAATATTATTATTTATTGAATTAAACCATGATTTAATGCCATTATATCGAATTCATGCTTTTTCTATAAGTTTTATGACATTATGACATTCTTATGATTGTTTTAAACCATGAACTACAAGTGTTTGATAAAATGCCTACAAGAGTGATTGATTTAATAAAAGCCTTCTTGTTTTGTCCCACAAGCTTTAGTGTCATTTTACTATTGTTGTTTTGAGTCCTAGGGGTATTAAATACCCAAAAACCATAGCTGTTTATTTAGTCTTGTCTCAGTACAATATAGAATAGTCTTCAGAACATGCTATGAGCATTATCAAAATAGTCAAATATTCGTCAGTTAAACTTAGAACAGTCTAGCATTTCAGTGTCTTTCAATTGGGAGTAGGATTTAGCACCGAGTAAGTGTAGGGATGGCGGCTTCCCCGTAAGATAGGCAAAGTCGTTAGTAGCAGTCCCTATACTCCAGAATTACATCGCCAGCATAGGATATGAGAAGTCACTTGTCAGATTAGTCTTGGCTATCTCGCAGGGATCACCCATCAATTTAGGCTTGACACCCTTAGTCCTTTTGACATTATATTAGTTTAGTGGATCCACACAGCTAGTGTTAGTACCTGTGGCACGGTATAAACACCCTTCTAACTGGAGTTACAGGTTGAACCCCAATTAGCTCAAATTGAGAAATGTCGGTTAGTTGATACCTCCCACAGTCTCACATACAGTCTTAGTTTAGTTATTTAGTATTAGTGTTGTTTGACCAAAGCATACAGATTTTAGTTATTTTAGTATTTTAGTTTACAAATTTTACTCAGTTCATGTTATATGTTTGGTCATGTATCCTCAGTATTTATTGATTTTTATGCATCTTCAGTATTTACAGATTTTAGTATATTCTCAGTACATATAGATTTCATGCTTTCTATTTAGTGCACCATGCTTTACATATATATTTAGTTAATTATTAGCTCTGTTCATAAAACCATGCATATCAGACTTATCAAATCCTCAGCAGTGGCAGTGGTGAGACCTCATACTTCGAGGATAGACTTACTTTATTCCCTATCTCAGTTTAGTAGTTAGTTAGAGTTAGTTGGGACCTATTCCATCAACTCACAATCATTCAGTTTTAGAGGCTTATCAGATATTAGAGTCAGTTATCCTGTATTCAGACATTACAGTAAGTTATCCAGTTTATTAGTATTTTAGCAGATTCAGTCAGTTATTTCTATAGACTCACAATTTAGTTTTTAATTTAGTTATTAAAATATTATGGCATATCAATTGTTCTTACATAATTATGATATTATTATTCAGTGCTCACAGTAGGTACCAACTATGGGTTAGCTTGTGCTGCCTCAGGACTGTACATACCATGTGATTCCCAGGGTGTCCTCTCGAGGCGTTACAGCACTAAAGTGCTCTGCTAACTCCTAAAGCAGTACCTCAGTGACATGGCAGACTACTAAGCTGGTCACTTGGTGCTAAAATGGTACTTTCCAATTTGGTCAGGTCTTTTAAAGGGCCTAAAAGGCTGCTAAGTGCCAAAGGCCGCATTAGTAGTCACAGCAGCTTT
>NW_025838676.1:0-3842 GCF_002878395.1 Capsicum annuum | reverse complement strand
TAGATACTCAGCCTATATCAATTCTGCCATACAGAGTGGCACCAGAAAAACTTAAAGAACTAAAAGAATAGTTGAAGGTTCTCCTATATAAGAGATTCATCAGGCTATGTCCCCATGGGGTGCACCAGTCTTATTCATGCAAAAAAAAGATGGTTCTCTCAAAATGGGCATAGACTACCATCAACTCAATAAACTCATGATCAAGAACAAATATACACTTCTCAGAATCGATGACTTGTTTGACCAACTTTAGGGTGCCAGTTATTTCTCTAAGATAGACCTCAGATCAAGCTACCATCAGCTCAGATTCAGAGAATATGACATTCCGAAGACAGCCTTTCTTACTTGGTATGGTTACTTCGAATACCTAGTCATGTCCTTTGTTATTACTAATGCTCCAGCAGCTTTTATGGACTTGATGAATCGGTGTTCAAGCAGTACTTGAATATGTTTGTTATAGTATTCATAGATGATATTCTGGTCTATTCCTGCAGTGAGCATGATCATGCAAACTATGTCAGAATTGTACTTCAAACTCTAAAAAATCATCACCTGTTTACCAAATTCAGTAAGTGCAAATTTTGTCTAAGGTCAGTAGAATTCCTTGGCCATATCATTTTCAATGATGGCATTAGAGTAGATCCTCAAAAGACCAAAGCAATAAAAAACTGGCCTTGCCCTATCTCTCCATCAGATATCAGGAGTTTCTTAGGTTTGGCTGGCTATTACATACGGTTTGCTGAAGGATTTTCTTCTATTGCATCTCCTATGTATAGATTGACTTAGAAAAAAGTCAAGTTTCAGTGGTTAGATCCTTTCGAGAAGAGTTTTTTGGAGTTAAAAACTTGACTCACCTCAGCCACAGTCTTAGCTCTTTTAGATGGTCCAGATGGGTTTGTAGTGTATTGTTATGCATCTAGAATAGGTCTGGGTTGTGTCCTCAAGCAACATAGTAAGGTCATAGCCTACGCCTCCAGACAACTTAAAGCCTAGTGAAAAATTATCCGACTGATGATCTTGAGTTAGCATCCATAGTCTTTTCCTTGAAAATTTGGAGGCATTACCTATAAGGTGTTCATGTAGATATGTTCACAGATCATAAGATCCTTCAGTATGTCTTTTCTCAGAAAGATCTCAATCTTTGCCAGAGAAGGTGGTTAGAGCTCTTGACAAATTATAACATGAGTGTTCTTTATCATCCGAGCAAGGCCAACATAGTGGCTGATGCTCTCAGTAGACTGTCTATGAGTAGTAAGAAGAAGTTAGCTCAGGAAGTTCATCAGCTTGCCAGACTAGGTATTCACTTAGTCGATACAGAAGAGGGTAATATATGGGTTTAGAGTAGTTTAGAATCATCTCTATTTTATGAGGTGAAAGAAAAGCAAGATAGAGATCCCAATCTAGTCAAGTTGAAAGAGTCAGTCATGGATCAGAAAGTAGAGGTTTTACCCTAAGGGGGAGATATTGTATTACGTTATCAGGGTCATCTCTGTGTTCTATATTTGGTGACTTAATGCAGAGAATTCTTGCAGAAGTACATAGTGCGTGCTACTCTATTCATCCAGGGGCCACAATAATATACCGTGACTTGCGGGAGATCTAATAGTAGAGTGGGATAAAGAGAGATATTGCAGAGTTTATGGATAAGTGCTCTGCATGTCAGTAAGTTAAGATACAACATCAGAAAGCTAGTGGGTCCATACAGGAGTTTAGTATTCTTACTTGGAAGTAGGAAGGAGTTAAAAATGGACTTCGTGATGGGTTTTCCACATACTCGTCATCAGCATAATTCAGTTTGGGTCATTGTAGACAGAATGACCAAATCAGATCATTTCTTTCCAGTTCATACCTCCTATTTAGTTGAGGATTAAGCCAAACTCTACATCAGAGATTTGGTAAGATTACAAGATATTTCATTGTCCATTGTCTCAGATAAAGGTACCAAGTTCACCTCTCATTTCTGGAAAGCGTTCCAAAAGGGTCTTGGTACCCAAGTTCATCTTAGCATAGCCTTTCATCCTTAGACAGATGGTTAAGCAGAAAGGACCATTCAGACTCTAGAAGATAAGGTAAGGGTGTGTGCAATTAATTTCAATGATAGTTGGGATGACCACTTGCCTTTGATTGAGTTTGCATACAATAATAACTATTATTCCAATATTCAGATCGCTCCATTCGAAGCTCTCTATAGTAGGAGTTTTGGATCTCTACTCGGTTGGTTTGAAGTTAGTGAGGCCTCAGCTATAGGGCCTGACTTAGTATTCGATGCCTTAGAGAAAGTCCAGTTGATCAGAGAAAGACTCTGGGCTACTCAGAGCCGATAAAAGTCTTATGTAAATATGCGTAGAAAGGATCTCGAGTTCGAGATTGGTGACTTTGTTTATATAAAGATCACTCCCATGAAAGGAGTCAAGAGGTTCGGCAAGAAGGGAAAGCTTAGTCCTTGATATGTCGGTCCCTTCAAAATTCTTAGTCACTTCAGCAAGGTAGATTATGAACTTGAATTGCCTTCAGATCTAGCCTCAGTTCATCCAGTCTTCCATGTTTGTTTGCTTAAGAAGTGTATAAGTGACCCATTAGTTGTAGTCCCTATTCAAAGCATAGATATTTTGAATAGCCTCTTTTAAGAAGAGATTCCAGTCAAAATTCTAGACTATCAGACTCATAGACTGAGGAACAAAGAAGTCTCTCTAGTCAAAGTTCTTTAGCAGAATCAGTCCATTGAGGGGGTGAGATTCTTAGGAGTTACCACTGAGTGAACACAAGAGTGGGAACTCACCTGTTATTAGGGGGTGAGATTATTAGAAGTAATCTTTACGCTCTAGAACTATGTAGCCATCATAGGTTGATACATCATAACCTGTTATACAAGAGAAGATGAGGTGGCTTAACCTATTATATGAGGGTTTTAACATTCTCATTAGAGTAACCTACTATATAAGGGTCACTCACAGTTTATCCTTACCAGTGGTGCGGTATTGACACCCTTCCAATTGGGGTTACAAATTAGACCCCAACTCAGCCATAGTGGAGTATTAGGGGCATGTCGGTTAGATGACTTCTTCCCACAGTCTCAGTCTCAATCTCAATAATAGAACTCAGATTGTTCTACAGAATTTAGGATTTCCAGATACAGTCAACTCAAAATAGTATGGAACTCAACTAGCTCTATCAGAACCTAGACTGTCAGATATAGTCAACTTAGAATAGTATGGAACTCAGCTAGTTCTATCAGAACCTAGACTGTCAGATACAGTCACTCAGTATTAGTTATACAGTCATCAGTATCTCATGTTATTAGTACTCAGTCTCAGAAATCACGTTATTACGAACTCATTTATAGTTATTATGTAATCATACATTCATTCTCACGTTCATGTTATCTAGTTAGTTAGTATAGTTTATGCATCTGAACCCTTTGCATGCATCCTACCTTACATGCATACCAGTATATTCAGACATACTGATGCATTTGTGCTATGGTATTTTATACCATAGGTTTAGAAGCACGAACTCCAGAGCATCAATAGCTTTCAAACTTTCAGCAACCAGATTTAGCAGTGAGTCCTCATCATTCGAGGACATGGCCATTACTTTATTTTGTCATTACATAGTCTATTATAGTAGTTAGAGTTAGTTGGGAAAATGTTCCATCAACTCCTTATTCAGACAGTTAGAGCCTTTTTAGACTATCATGTTTCAGACAATTTATTTTAGTTATTTTGGGTATTCATACCCCATCCAGATGTTATGTTTTGTTTTATTAGTTTTGAACCTTATGGCCTTACAGCCTTTATTTCTGAATTATACATTATATTATGCAGTGTTTAGGTATAGATATC
>NW_025838675.1:0-1071 GCF_002878395.1 Capsicum annuum | reverse complement strand
GGGCGCGAACGGACCATTTCTGAGCAAAATCGGTGTGATGTAGCCATGATTTTAAAGTTGAGTGAAGGGAACGGGCATGGTTTGGGTCAAAAATTTATTGGGGGCTTTCAGGCAGGCCGAAAAGCAGGGGAGTATGGGTGGTTGGGGTCAACGGGGCCTTTTGGGGGGTCAAAAGGGTGAATCAGCATAAACGGGCCATTTTTGGGCTAAATTAGTATGTTATACCTCACAATTCCGGGCGTGGGCCCAGGGCGTAGGCTTGTTTTAGGCTGAAAATAGACCAGAGGATCCTAGGCAGGCTAATAAGCAGAAGAGTATGGGCCGTTGGGTGGCGATGGGCCATTTGTGTGATCAAACGGATAAAACAGTGCGAATGGGCTATGTTTTGGCAAAATTGGGGTGTTATACCTCACGGTTAAGAGGGTGTTCCCAAGGCCCATGAATTTTTTTGACTGAAAATTGATCGCGGCTCCCAGGTAGGATGAAAATTAGGGAATGTGGGCCGTTGGGGTCGGCGGGGCCATTTGGGTTATTAAATAGGCAAAATGATGCGAACGGGCTATTTTTGGGCCAAATCGATGTGTTATAGCTCACAATTCTAGGGGTTGTCCTAGGGCCCAAGCATGTTTTGGATTAAAAATCTATTGAGGGCTCCTAAGAAGGACGAGGAGAGGGGAATTATGGGTCATTGAGGTTGGCGGGACTATTTGGTTGGTCAAACGAGCAAAACGGCGCAACCGAGCCATTTTTGGGCCAAATTAGTGAGCTATAGCTCATGTTTTTGGGCTGGTCCAGGGCATGTTTTGGGTAAAAAATTAATTGAGGGATCTCAGGTAAGGTGAAGAGCGGGGAAGTATTGGTCGCACGGGTCAACAGGGCTGTTTGGGTGGTCAAACAGGAATATCAACGCGAATGGGTCATTTTAAGGCATAATTGGTGTGCTATAGCTCACAGTTCTGGGTGGGCTCGGGGTTCGGGAGTGTTTTTGGTTGAAAATCGATCAAGTCTTCCAAGTAGATTGATGAACGGGATAGTGGGTCGTTTGGGTCGGCGGGGCCATTTGGGTGATCA
>NW_025838674.1:0-3325 GCF_002878395.1 Capsicum annuum | reverse complement strand
TATTTCCTTATTATTTATTTACGAACCATTTTTCATATTAAATAATCAAAAAGTCATGTCTTTTCACCCTCTCAATAACAATAACCTTTTTATTTTATCAATAACCGTCTATTGCAACATATGATCGATCTGTCGCATCAGATTAACCTCCGTCGACATGTTGAGAATAAGGAATAAACAGAATGATAATTAAATAATAAATAAGAATTAAAAATTCAAAGTTGACCACCATGTCCAAACATATATTTTTGAATCCCTTGGGTAGATCTGATATACAAAAGGAGGAATATATATACCTACGCTAAAAGAAAAAACATAACCTAATTATTATTACTACTATTATTACTATTATCATTACTATTATTATTATTATTACTATTATTGTCAACCGGACAATTTTCATCCTGCAGCAGCAGGGCCCTCCTCAGCTTTGCTCCGAAATCGACCAAATCCCTCTGGAGTTTATCAAACTGTCTTTAAAGTTCCCATAAGGACTCAATATGAATCTTCTTATATGAATTTGAATCAGCCATATTTGTATTATAAGTATAGTAGAATGAATGAGTGAAAGTGAGTAAGGAGGCCGAAGGGACCTATTTATAAATGATTGAATTAGAAGGGGTTAGTCAAACAAAAAGCCATGACTATTCATATCCCTTAATTAAATAAAACTGGTGACTTTTCAAATATGTAAATTGAAAAAATGAATCTAAATACAATATTTTAAATACAATATTTTAAAAAAATTATTGAAAATAAATCTAACAGATGGGTAATATGTTGCAAAATATATTCTATCTATCAGATAACTTACAACATATTGACAATCTGTTGCAACAAATGGATATATCTGTTTTCTTTTCCAACAGATATGTCATATGTTGCAACAGATTAATCATTTGTCATAACAGATCTCTGTAATTATTTCATAATTTAAACAGGTATGACATCTGTTGCAACTTGCTAGTCATCTGTTTATTCAATTTAAGCCAGAGATGGGCTAGAAAGAATAAGGTACGTGCAGATGGATCCACTATCATATGTGTGGGAGTTAAGTAAGTATTACTGATAAGGTCACTAAGACAACACACACAAAGTACAATGTTCTGTGAATGCAGTTTTTAACCAATTAGGTACTGATCATTCAAATAAGATCCTATATTGTACAGTTAAGTTTGATGGATTCGAATTGATAAGGTTGAGGGTCCCATGAAGATGGTGCAAATACCTTGTTACGAATTACTGAAGGTTGTTTCTCGTGTTTATGCGTGTCAAATTTTGAGAAGGGATCAATATTTGGTGTCATTGCAGAGATCCAATAGCGATTGGACTTAACTTTAAGTGTGCATTGGACTCTGAGAAGGCCTTCAAAGCCTCGCACTGCATCAAACAAGAACGGAAAACTAATAGAAATTCTCCTGGCCTAAATTTATATGGAAGGGTTGATCGAGAAGATGATCATACGCCAGAAAGAGCCGAAGGAGAATGCCTGCGAGGGAAAGGGGAGTTGATGAAAGACTATATCATTTGAGAGCTAATTGGAGAAGAGACATAGGATAAAAAGTAACTTCTAGCGAATCTGGCCGATGAAATTATCTTAAAAGTGTAAATATGAAAGTGTATTCGATAATGTAAATTCATTTGTTGTCTTTCTGCAAAAATAATAATGTGGATGGACACTTTGCTAGAGAGCTGCGACTAGGTAGCGTGGTCAGGATTATCACCGAGATAGAAAATAGTAGAAGACCAAGAAAGCAGCCTTACGGACATTGAGGGTTGAAATGATGTACAGTAAGTCTAGAAAACTTGCACCAACAGCAATTGCAGTTAAAGTAAGGAATCTAAGCGAAGGCGAAAATTTTTGAATTTTAAATTGCATCCCATGCCTTCTTGTTTGTGGTTCCAATTAAGTCTACTTCTATTGACCTGATCATAACCACAAACAAGATTGAAAGAAAAACTGAGTATCATTACTTCCTTAGCAATATGGATTAATTAATTGTGTTTTCTTGCCTAGCATGCTTTCAACATTTCTTGGAGAAGATCAGAGGCTTTCTGTAGTATGTAAATTCTGATAATTTTCAAGCTTGCCTCCAGCTTGCTGGTTTAGTATCCAAGCTCGTTGTTGCCGTATTTGAAGTTGGTATAGAGTTTTTAGTCTCTTGTGAGCTCGATCAGGAACACTATCTTCAAAATTGTGGCATTGAAGAAGGTCTTCAGAACATTTTCTTTAGAATCCTTAAAGGATATAGGGTCGTTGTGTTTGTTTTAGGTCAAAATATGTTATGCAAACTCAAGATGTGGTCCCAACCATTGAAAAACTCACTTTTATCGCTAGTTACTCAATGCAGCTTGCTCAACCAACCTTCACAGGATCTGATAAATTAATAAGCAAGGAGTTACGTAACGTTTGATCTAAAATGACTCTACTAAGCCTATCAAACGTTACGTAACTCCAGGATCATTACCCTATCAAAAACCTTTGCTCTAGTTAGTGGACAAATCAAACGACCTCAATCTCACAGCCTTTCTACTGATCGCTCTTCTCCAATATAGATGATAAGATATCCGCCATGCAAAAGTTTACACTATCGCCAAAAATGCTTGCCAGTGTGCAAGTCTTTAGAAGGCATCAACAGTAAGCTCTCAATATCAAGTGATATTGAGAGATTCCTAGTCATTCTTTATTAAGACTTTCGCTACGATAAGAATTTCTGCTGATCACAAGATATCTGCCATGGAAAAGTCTACACCATCAGTAGAAATCTTGCTAAAGAGAAAGTCTTCAGAAGGCATTATTAGTAATCTCTCAATATCAATAAATTATTGTACGAAAGTCTTCAGAAGACATTCAAAAATAAGAAAGTTTTCAGCAATGACTACACATAATTATGGCATCAACAACCTCACTAGATTCACTCCTCATACAAAAGAAAAGGTAGGAATATTTTCATTAGCATTCGCATTTTATTTGTTTCATAACCAAACAAAGATAAACTAAATCTACCATTCAAAGATGAACTAATACTAGATTTAGTTTATCTTTATTGGTTTGTTAAGTAAATAACATGTGAGGTTGTTATGGTGAGGTTGTTGATGGTAATTATATGTAGTCATTGCTGAAAACTTTCTTATTTTTGAATGTCTTCTGAAGACTTTCGTACAAGACTTCCTGATATTGAGAGATTATTAATAATGTCTTCTTAAGACTTTTGCTCTGGCAAGAATTTCTGTTGACGGTGTAGACTTTTGCATGACAGATATATTGTCATCAGCAGAAATTCTTATTGTAGTTAAAGTATTGGGAAGGCATGACTAGGAATCT
>NW_025838673.1:0-1051 GCF_002878395.1 Capsicum annuum | reverse complement strand
GTCAGTGCTCCTCTTCATTCGAGGACAATATTATTATTACTTTATTATAGTATTTCATATTAGTTTTTCAGTTCATGGAGTTAGTTGGAGATGTGTTTCTTCAACTCCTTATTCAGTTCAGCTAGAGGCTTTCGGACTATATGTTAGATTAGATGTTCAGACTTCAGTATTTATGTTTCTTTTTAGTATTGTTATATCATGTTTTTCATATATGTATCAGTATTGAACCTTATGATCTTACAATTCATGTTTTCGCATATTTTATGAGATATTATGCAATTTACAGGTACAAATATCAGTCATGGGTTAGCTTATGGTCCTTCAGGGTCATGAGCACCATGTAGCATTTTGGTTCAGAAAATTGAGGCGTTACAAACTTGGTATCAGAGCCTAAAGTTCAACAGTGTCCTAGGAAGTCTGAAAGTTGCATCAAGTAGAGTTTTGTACATGGGCTGTTGTGTACCACACTTATGTTTAGGACGCTCTGAGATGTTTTAGGAATAGTTTCCCTTCTTTCATGTCTCAAGATCATGCTATAGCAAGTTTCTCTAAGGAACCCATGTAGATTCACATCATGCTCCGCCCATGTCAACCTTACCTTACTTTCAAGGTAACAAAAACAGTGAAGCTCAAGTCCTAAAGATAGGGCTTTCTCATGCAGTCCCTGGGGACAGTTATGGGATTTGCCACATGCTCAGACAATATCCCCTTAGTTCAGTCATGTTCCAAATTTGTACAGATTTCATTTATGATCATGAGAACTCCTTTGTAAACTCAAATCCAATTTTTGATGTGTCGTTAGATCTCTTCTCAGAATCCTATGACAGTATAGACCTAGAATTTTAAGCATGGACCCAAGAGTTTAGCAGTAGATGAGTTGGGATAGTATTATCTAGTCTGATTAGATTATGTATTCAGTGGGATAGTTGTGCCAAGGTAAATTAGGAGGCTTGAACAGTGTAAGATAGAATTTAAGTTTATTTACTTGAAATTAAGCATGAAGGTGTGGATATGATATTAGTAGTATATGAGGAAACAGAAGCAGCTGATG
>NW_025838672.1:0-1618 GCF_002878395.1 Capsicum annuum | reverse complement strand
TGGTAGACCAAATATGAGCCAAGTAAGATAAACATCCCCCATCAACAAATCGATGATCCTTAACATAACATATAATCCTCTTAGGAAGCGAATGAAGCATACCCATCCAAGATATCCTTGTCACGCCCAGTGAAGCTAGAGTCACGGTCTTAGAAGAACAATCTAAGATGGCATATTAAGGAGCGAACAAATCCATACCCAAAATAGCATCAAAATCAATCATATCCAACACAAGAAAATCTACCCAAGTCTCATGTCCTGAAAAAGTCGCAACACAAGATTGGTACACCAAATCCAAGAATCTTCTACTAGGTAGATAGAAGAATAGGCATGACAAGAGGCTCACAAAATCAAAAATAGATGCAAAATATACAGAAACATAGGAGAAAGTTAATCCAGGATCAAATAATGTAGATGTAGATCTGAAACAAATAGGGATGATGCCAGTGAACAAAGCATCTAAAGCCTCCGCCATGGTCTGGCTAGTATCGCATAACACTGAACCCGACCATTAACTGGCTAAGTATCCCTATGACCACCACCATGGGCTCCACTAACTTTGCCCCTCGCACTTCTAGTAGAACCCTTATGTATCAAAACCAAAAATGGAGTAGCTCTTATAACTCGGCGGGGATATTCCTTAGACAAATGGCAAGCCACATTACATACATAAAAAGTCCTATTGTCTACCTTAATAGGAAATGGTATCACTGGGCTTGAATGACCACCCTGAACTCGTGAATAAGAATATCCACCAACTAAACTCTATAAGGCCACCTACACCTCCTACCCTAATATCTATGAGAACCTCTATATTCTCTACCATGGGGAGCCTGACCTCTAAACTCACCAAAATGGCGCACCTTCTTAGCATATTTCTAAGATACTCTATGAATACTCTCAATCATCTTAGCATTATCCACTACACTCTAAAACGTCTATCCAAGTACAACCATCTGAGACATAGCGAGTTGAAGGGAAAAATCCAAATCCTTTAAAAAACTTCTAAATCTTTTCAGACTCGATAGAGATACTAGCATAAGAATATCTAGACCAGGCATGGAAACGTGCCTCATACTTGGCTATAGTCATGGAGCCCTGCTCCAGGTGATCAAACTTATCTCACATATTATACCTAAGATTGTAAGGAATAAGTCTCTTTGAAAAGGAATTGGCAAACTTATCCCATGTCATCTAAAGAGAAATATGAGGCCTACAACAAAAAATTAACCTCCACCAATCTCTAGCAGTATCTTTAAACTGATAAGTAGTATAGGCAACCCCATGCGACTCGAGCTATCCCAAATTGTACAACTTTTCTTGATAATCAATTAAGAACTTATAAGCATCCTCATCCACCGCACCACTAAATCTAGTAGGACCCAAATGATTAAATCTCTCAAACCTCTTTTTATCCTTAAAAGAAATAACAGTACACCTAAAAAGATGATAAATTATGAATCGGGCAGGCTGAGATCCCATCTAAAGAGGTAACATAGATAAAGACTACACTCTTGATCTTAGTGCAACATACTCAGATGTAGGTCCTGATAGAGGAATAGTACTCGGTGTCTGAGGAGTACCCAAAATAGAAGAAGGTGCAACTAGAGAATCTGCA
>NW_025838671.1:0-3089 GCF_002878395.1 Capsicum annuum | reverse complement strand
GATAGTAGATTTTGGAATCATCCGTTAGAGAGGTTTGATCTCTGATGTAGTCAGTCAAGAGTAGAAAACTCAGCTTTTAGTCATTGATATGAGTAGATTTAGTTATTCAGTATCTCAGGCATTAGTAGTGAGTTCAGATGACAGTAAAGCAGTATCTGAGTTTCAGTACTTCGAGCTGTGGTGTTTTCAGTTATGGTTTGTGAATTCATGCATATTTCCTCATTTAGTATTCTCATGATTATTTAGTTAAGTAATTGCTCATGCATAAGCCCTTGCATTTAGCCTTACCTTATCTTTATACTCGGTACATTCCCATACTTACACATTTATGCTATGGTGTTTTATTTGACACGATAGGTTCAGAGGCACGAGATCCAGAGTACCCTTAGTAGCTCAGTCCCAGTTAGCAGCAGTAGACATAACAGTGAGTCCTCTTCAGTCGAGAATGATCCTTATTCTTATTATTATCATATCAGACTTAGTTATTTTCAGTAGACGGAGTTAGTTGGGGACATGTCCCATCAACTCCATAGTTCAGATAGTTTGGAGGTTTTTCGAACAGATGTATCAGTATTTAGTTTTAAATTTTAAGTATTTTTTTAGATGTTTGAACATTATTGCCAGTTTCTATATTTATTATCTATTTTATGTAGTGTCCAGGTACAGATATCAGTAGAGGGGTAGCTTGTGGTCCTTTGGGATCATGAGCACCGTGCGATATTTCAGTTTTAAAAAATTAGGTCGTTACATGTGTACTCGTGTTTCGGTACTTATACTACACTTTTGTACCTTTTTGGTGCAGACCCAGGTTCTAGTTGTCATCGTTAAGATAGTTCCTGGCACATTAACTATTTAGAGATAAGGTGATCTCTTGGAGATCGAGTTTCCCTCTTTCTCCTCTATCTTTATTTGTCTTTCATTGTCGAGACAAATGTATGAGATTATTTAAGACCTTTTAGATTTTGAGATTGTACATTCCTCTTCTCAAGTTTAGAAGCTCTTGTATTAATACTATCAGATTGTGAGATTTGTACTTGGATATCGGTGGTCTTTAGTTGTTAAATATTGTTGTTACATATTGTGTTCACACATAGGGTCCATGTTTAATGCTCTTACCAAGGTAACCTATTGCATTAGCTCCGAGTTATAGTATTGTCTTTTCTATTAGTGAGATATGGTAGGTGCCATCATGATTCCAAATCGGGTTGTGATAAATTGGTATCGGAGCCTAGGTTTTACTGATATTATTGATACAAGATCAAGTGTCTAATAAAGTCATGTGGATCAGAATGTTGACGTCCGTTTCCTAACTTCGAGAGGCTATGAGACATTCTTAGGAGTCCTTCACTTGTTTCATTCTTATGTACTAAGAGTTTAAGTTGGTTTGTAAGATATTCTATTAACTTTAATCTTTTGGAGATGCCTATGACACGTTCTTCAGTGATATATAAGTAGGGTTCAGAGACCCAAACTCATGATTTATCCCCAGTTAGGGATTAGGGAGTAACTCCTCAGGATCATATTTCTGCACTCGAGCCAAAGATTCCTCCACCTTAGCTAGTAGTGGGCTAGGGACCAGCCCAGGCTCCACCTAAATTCATTCCCTCTTCTTTGCTTAAAGATGATTTTGTTCAGTTGTTGAGTTTTATTGATAGTCCGCAAACTACTGGAGAAAAATTGTATCCTGTAGCTGCAACTCCTAGAGTTGAGGTTTCTACTATTCTAGTAGTTGTTCAGCCAGTTGTAACCTAGCTAGTTATGTCTGTCGAGGAGCAGAAAATGCTAGGTAGGTTCTTGAGGTTAGGTCCGCCTAGATTTTCTGGTGCTCCTAGAGAGGATATATTTGAGTTTTTAAATCCTTATGAGGATAGGCTTCCTAGAGAGGATGCATTTGAGTTTTTAACTCCTTGTAGAGACTCGTGGAGTGGACTACACCATATTTCTGTTGGACTTGTCTGCTAGACACTGGTGGAAGGGCTTTTTGAGTTCTATACCAGTTGGATCTTCCCCTCTCTTGGGATATGTTCTCTGAGATATTCTTGGAGAAATTCATACCACCTAGCCTTAGAGATCGTCTAAGAAATCTGTTCTCTAGGTTAGAGCAGGGTTCTATGACAATTGCTGAGTATGAGGCTTTTTTCTATGAGTTGGACATACATGCGAATTTTATATTAGATACTGAGTATTAGAGGGTTCGCTGCTTTATGAGAAGATTGAGACTTCCTATTTAGATGGCTACTCAGAGTTTGGTCATTGCGGGTAGGACCTTTGCTGTGGTTACAGATCATGCTAGGGTAATAGAGAAATACAGTGTGAGGACTGTGATAAGAGGCCTAAGTATCAGGGAAGATTTGGTGGGAGCCATAGTAGTTCCTGGTTCAAAAGTGGTATTCCTTATGTTGACATCCTTCGCGTCCATCCTTTCCACATTAGGGTCAGATTAGCCGACCAGTGCAGGCATCTTTTTAGACAGCTGATGGGGATTGGATTATTTCTAGTGGGCCCCTAGTATGGACGGTGATCAGTCTATGAGAGGTTCATCTATGGGCCATGCTAGGCGTGATAGTTATACTGGATCGATCAGTTATGTGAGTTCTTGTTGTTCTCATGAGTCATGTTTTACTTGTAGACTTTTTGGTCATTTCTCTAAAGAGTTCCCTGGTCATGGGGTGATGGCTGTTTCAGCCCAGGGAGGTACTCCCATTAGGGTAGTTCATTCCTTAGGTAGGGGTGGTATGTGAGGTCATAGAGATGGTTACCAGGGTGCTCGGGGTGGTACTCAGGCGGGCAGGGTAGGTGGTCATTCAGGTGGCCAACCAGGTGACGGGCATGGTCAGTTGTATGCAGTACCTGCTAGGCTCGAGGATGAGACTTTGGATACAATTATCATAGGTGCGATTTTAGTATGCCACAAGTTATCTCTTTCTTTATTTGATCTTGATCCACTTATTCTTATATATTTGCTTATTATGCACCATAGTTGGAGTTGATTAGTGATTTATTATCTGCATTATTGTGTGTATCTACTTCCGTATCTGATTTTTTAGTAGTGGATCAGGTATTTAGATCATGTGTTGTGACAGTTAGTG
>NW_025838670.1:0-3872 GCF_002878395.1 Capsicum annuum | reverse complement strand
CTAATAGGCTTTAATATAGGATTTGGATGGATTTTGGGTGAGGGGGAATGACCACAACTCCCCTAAAAATCAAAAAAAATCTCGAATCTGTCCTTTAGTGGACTGTTTTGATAGTCTGAAGTTGATCAACCATAACGTTTTACTCTAATATCCAAATTGGATGAAACTAATTTTAATAGAAAGAGGACTCTCATATCTTTCCGTTGACATATAGTATCTCACCCAGATCATTTTGTACGAGGAGTTATGATCGTTTGAAGTGGACCCAAAAATTTGCTTTTGATAGGCTGAAGTAGATCGACCATAACCTTTTGCTCCAATAGAAAAATTGGATGAAACCAATTTCATTAGAAAGAGGACTCGTAGAGATTTTAGTTGATATATAGTATATCACCCAAATCATTATGATCATTTAAAGTTGGAGCAAAAATACGCCAGACCTTAGTACTTTTTCCTGCACGTTTTAATGTTCTCTACTATTCACGGTTCGATTGGAATATTCATAACTCGTCGCTCGGGTGTTTGTTTTTGATGATCCATATATCGTTGGAAAGCTTATTCAATAATCTACGTAATGGTGGGTCATAATATAAGACATTCTGAACAAAAAATTTATAATTCATTCTAGAAGATAGAACCCAACACGTTTACGCACAAAAATTCAATAAAAAATTTCCCAGGGTATTACAGTACAAGATTTAGCATTCTTGTAATCCAAACACCTAGCACAAATTCTTTCCACATCTCTTATCATTTTAGGCCAAAAGAAATGTTCATTAAGAATAGCTAAGGTTTTCGACACTCTAAAATTACCCATCAAACCTCAATTGTGTGCCTCTTTCACCAATAACTCTCTCCATGAAGACATAGGCATACAAAGTTTTCCATTTCTAAAAAAGTAGCCCTCATTCAATTCAAATGTAGGAGTTATAACTTCATTTCCCTCTTTAACAACTTGCACACACCTATTCAAGCTCACTTGACACTCTTCAAAGACTTTTCCAAAATCATTATAATTAGAATATAACTCCTTCAAACTCTCAAAACTCATCAACCTAGACATCAAGGTATTCATCAATGCATATCTTATAGATAAAGCAGCCGCTACAATATTCTCTTTACCTTTCTTATAATTAATCATACATGGAAAAGACTTAATGAGCTCTATCCACTTGCCATGTCTCTTATTAAGCTTATTTTGGACCCTAATATGCTTCAAAGCCTCATGATCAGTTCTAATCACAAACTCCTTATGCCACAAATAAATGTTGACAATTTGCTAAAGCTCTCACTAAGGCATAGAGTTCTTTGTCATAGGTAGAATATTGCAATTGAGCTCCTTTTAATTTCTTACTAAATTAAGCTATGGGTTTCCCTTCTTGCATCAAGACCGAGCCAATGCCTACTCCACTAGCATCACGCACAATTTTAAACATCTTCTTAAAGTTGGGAAGTTGAAGCAATGGAGTAGAACTAAGTTTCTCTTTCAAGATTCTAAAGGCTTCCTCTTTTTTTCTACCCCAAATAAAAGACTTATCCTTATTAATGACCTCGGTTTGAGGAGCGGCTAAAGAACTAAAACCCTTCACAAATCTCCTATAAAAACTTTCCAACCCATGGAAGCTTCTAACATCACTAATAGACGTAGGAGTTGACCAGCTTCTGATAGCCTCTACCTTTTCATCATCCACCTCAACTCTTCGTGAACTCACAACAAAGCCAAGGAAAACAACACGGTCCACACAAAAAGAACACTTTTTAAAATTCACATACAAATTTTCATTTCTCAACACATCAAATACCAATCTCAAATGTTGCACATGATCATCTAAACACTTGCTATAAACCAAAATATCATCAAAATAAACCGCAACAAAATTATTATAAATAAATTAAACACATGGTTCATTAATTGCATAAAAGTTCTTGGTGCATTGGTTAGACCAAAAGGCATCACCATCCACTCATATAATCCAAACTTAGTTTTGAAAGCAGTTTTTCATTCATCTCCGGATTTCATTCCAAATTGATGATATCCACTTCTCAAATCAATTTTAGAGAACAAGGTAGAACCATACAATTCATCTAGGACATCATTATGTATAGGAATGGGATGTCAATATTTTACCGTAATTTTATTAATGGCAAGACAATCTACACACATCCTCTATGTCTCATCCTTCTTGAGTACTAGAATTATGGGCACTACACATGGACTTAAACTTTCTCTCACCAAACCATTGTTTATAAGTTCCTCCACTTGTCTTTACAATTCTTTGGTCTCTTGAGGATTGCTCCTATAAGCCTCTTTGTTGGGTATTTAAGAACCCAACAAAAAGTCAATTGTATTCTATATTCCTCTCAAAGGAGGCAACCCACTTGGTATTTCTTCCGAAAATAGATCTTCATAATCTTGCAACAAAGAAAAGACAATACTTGGAAAAGATAAAGAGGTTAGTTCATTGTTCAAAGAATAACCTTTTGGTTTAATAAATATGATTTGAGTAGCATCCTCAATGTTTATCTCTTTCATGCTCTCTTGATTTTGCAAAATCATGCACATTTTCTCTCTTTTTTTTTCTTGCTCACCTCTTTTTTTTTGTGGTAAATCATTCTCACTTGAGCTCTCAACCTCTCCTTTTTCCTCTCTTGAGTTATCATTTTTTGCTCACTTACTCCTTTTTTTCTTTTCTCTCTCAAGGTTTTCTTTCAACTCTCTCATTTTTCTATAACCCTCACTCATTTGAAAAGGAGAAAGTGGGTTAAGAATGTGTTTTTTACCATCCTTAACAAATGCATATTTATTTGACCTTCCATTATGTTTAGCCCCCACATCATATTCCCATGGCCTTCCCAATAATAAATGGCAAGCTTGCATTGGTACAACATTACAAAGTACTTCATCATGATAACTTCCAACCTTGAATTTTATCAAAACTCTCCTGGTCACCTTGAGTTCACCACATTCATTGAGCCATTGCAATCTATAAGGTTTTAGATGCCTTTTTGTTGGAAGTTTCAATTGTTTGACCATACATACACTAGTAACATTGACACAACTTCCTCTATCAATGATAATGAAACATAATTGTTCTTGAACTCTACACTAATTATGAAATAAGTTCTCCCTTTGATCAAGATCCTCCCTTGCTAGAGCACTCATACTTCTTCTCACAATAAGAACAAGCTTCCCATCATTATTAATTTCTTCTCCATCACCTTCTTTCATAAACTCATCACTACTATCATCCTCTACATGATCATCTTTAGATCCATCTTCAGTTTGATAACCACAATCATTCAATGCTATGATAGTTCTTCTATTTGGACACTTATTTGCTTTATGACCATATCCTTGACATTTAAAACACCTTTTTTTAGATGGAGTTTCAAGTTTAGCTTTGTTACCTCCTTTTTTGTAGTCTGTCTTTGGTTTGCCTTTGTCAAAGTTGGACTTCAATTCTTGCTTTGCACCTTTGGATTTGTCCTAAGTGGGAGATGATTTCCAAGCTTCCTTGTTTTTAGTCTATGAAGAAGAAGAAAATTGCACCTTTGACTTATTTTCCTTTTGATGACCCTCCACCTTAAGTGCCATTTGATAAGCTTCATGTACAGTAGAAAGACGATGCAATTACAATGATTGCCTTAACTCTTTATTTAAGCCTGAGATAAATCATGCCATAAGCTTCACCTCTTCATCATTGACATTACTTCAAAGACTAGTATGCTCTAGCTCCTCATAATTCTCTTCCACACCCTTACTTCCTTGTTGAAGATTGTAATACTTCTTGAGTGTATTTTGCTCATAATCTTAACCCACAAACCTTTTTCTTATACGCCTTTTCATGTCATTTCAACTTGTAACAAATCTC
>NW_025838669.1:0-5236 GCF_002878395.1 Capsicum annuum | reverse complement strand
TTTCACCCATTGATTCTTTCGAAAACCTAATAGGTGTGCTCAACATTTGGTAACCACAACCTCAATCTAGGCATCCCTATTTCTAGGATGATACCTATGGTATAGTCAACTTCACATTCACCCTTATGTCTAAGATAATGAAAATTTAGCAAACTACACACGTAATTGTCTATCATTGCTTTGGTCTCCACATCTCTCTTTCAAGGATGGTATGGATCCCTAAACTTTGCCTAAAACCCTTCTTTCGAAGATGGCTTCGGGTTTTCTAGAGCATGGAGCATTCACTCATCATACCCATGTGGGTTTTTGGGGATTTCACCCATCAAACCCCAACCAAGTTAGCATAGAAATAATAAAACCCATAAACATAAGCTAATACATAAAAGCTAATCAATAACAACCACCACACACTTTAATTCCTAATCACACATAACCCCAAGAGGGAGATCTAGCTACACATTAGATAAATAAGAATAAATATACCCATAATCTCCATTGAAGTGATTTATTGAAGCTTAAGTGAATGTTACTTCAAACTTGGAACTCCTACAAATCAACAATGGAAGTGAGCTAATCTTCCACTTAGAAAGTCTCCAATGTATTCTTCACCCAAAAATAATGCAATATTTTCTTAAAAAAAATGGAGGCTATGAATTCTAGAGCTAAACCTAAAATTTGGGAAAGATGGAATATGATTCATTATGCTAGGGTTTGAATTATTTTGTCAAAATTTGGATCTGCCATGTGCATTTCTAGTTTTACCCTTGGGATAATTTCTTCCACTAAGCCGCGATTGCGCGGGTCTAACTGCGACCGTGTATAACACCCCGATTCGCTGAGCCGAAATGCTACATGGTGCTCATGACCCTGAGGGATCACGAGCTAACCCATGACTGATATCTGTACCTGTATACTGCAAATCATGATATAATAATTGGAATACATATAACTATAAGGCCATAAGGTTCAACTGAATACAATCATATGCGTGAAAATACCCAAAACAACTCATCTAAACGTAAATCTGAACATAAATCTAAACGCCTCTAAACTATCTGAATAAGGAGTTAAAGGAACATGTCTCCAACTAACTCCGTAAAACTAACCTGAAGAAATAAATAAATGAATCAAATCATATTGTCCTCGAATCAATGAGGACTCACTGTGTCTCTGCGACTGGAATGCTACCGCTACTACTGGGCTGGAGCTCGTGTCTAAGAACCTATGGCATAACATGAAAAGAAAGAACCATAGCGCAAATGCGTCAGTATAACTGAAGTACTGAGTATACAAGGAAGGTAGGCTGAACATAAAGGGTTTCATGCATGAACAACACTGATGGACTAATATGAACGTGGGAGTACAAACACAAATATATAGAAACTGGGACCGTGAATACGTGATAGAATGACCTTTATACTAATACATGGTTTACTGATAACTGTCATGACTGATACTGAAACTGATAACATGGACAACTGTATCTGACAGTCCTATATATAATGAAATCTGAAGAACGCCTGAGTTCTTTTACTGAGAGTGATACTAAAACTGTGGGAAGTAGTGTTTAACCGACATGCCCCATGTATGCCGTTATGGCTAAGATGGGGTCCAATCTCTACCCCGACTGAAGGGGTGTTAATACCGTGCCATGGGTAAGGACAGCCTGTGAGTGACCCTTATCTGGCGGGTACTCAATGAGAATGGTGGGAACCCTAAATTGACGGGTTAATACACCTCATCAACCCTAATTTGATGGGTTAAGATATCTCAACCTACGCTGGCTACGTAGTTCTGGAACACAAGGATGACTACTAAGAATCACACCCTGAACTGGCGGGTGAGTTTCCATCCTTGGGTTCACTCGATGCTAACCCCTACTCCAATCTAGAGGGAATGGACATGAATAACTGACTGTGCATGACTTAATCTTACTGAATTCTGTTGACTGGCGGAATGTTACTGATATCCTACAACTGACTAAGATCATGAGGTTTTCCTGAGTCACATGACTGAATGAAGTCTATGGAATCATAGCTTGAGTTTGGATATCGTGAAACATGACAAGGATCTAGGCATACAGCTATAGTTTTTGGGTACAAGTACCCCCAGGACTCGATGGAAGGAAACTGACACAATTGACTGACTTGATCATAAGAGTAGAGTCCATAATTTATAATATCATAAGTAGGGATCTCATACTAAGCATGGTTATCAATAATGTATTGCATGGAAAGGATTTTATATCACATTGAACTACTTGCACAATCTTAATATTATGTTCATTGCATAATCATATTGGCAACACATACCAATAGCATGGCAGTTCATGTGGATTGCAGGGTTATCATACATCTTGTTCATTAGTAGGATTTGCAATTAAACTTATCATAATCTCATAAGAATAGTTCATGAGTATTCCAACAATATTTACAAGGCACATTATCAACATAGAAGTCATTGGAACGTAAGGGCATATCATGAATCCTTCACTTAGTCACAATTTAGCTATATTGCATGATTTCTAGTTTCTTAGGCATTTTATCAAACACCTTACATGCACATCTTAAGCATAGGTGAAATCATCAAATTATACATCCTGAATTACCAAATTTACATATTTCTAACTCATATGATATCATGAAATTAAAAAAAAACATATAAAGATTCCATCTTGGGAATCACCTAATATCAACAACATGATCATCAACACCCAACAATATAGAAATCATACTTTATGATGAAAAAGAGGGTTTTTGAGCTTTATGGATAAAAGGGATCCATAATCAACTCACGCATACCTTAGAAGGAAGATTCTTGATGATTGATGGAGGAATTTCCTTGAAATCGGATATTCAAGCTTAGTTACACAAACCTAGTTGTTTTTCTATTTTTGTGCTCTTGGATGATGAGCTTTGAGATGATAATAGGGTTGTAATATATTTAGAAGCTATATATTTATAAGGGTTAAGTTTAGGGAGGTGTAAGGAGTGTTAAAAGACTTAATTACCCTTAAAATAACTCAAAACAGAGTGTTTTTGGCACCTGGAACTGACTTAGGCGGCGCCCAAGTGATTGCCTATGCTAGGTTGGTCGGCGCCTAACCAATCGCCTATGTTTGGTTGGGCGGTGCCTAACCAATCGTCTATCCTTACTGTCTTTCACGAAAATGGGCATAACTTTTTGCTTGGTATTAGATTAAGGCAAAATTGGTATCGTTGGAAAGCTAATTCAATTCTCTAAAATTTGGTGGGTCTAAATCAGCCAAAATACCACATTAATAGCAAGTTATACTCGTTCAAATATGACCCTTGCAAAATCAAACACTAAAACTTGATGGATTCAAAAACTCTTAGCTTGTATTACCTTAAGTGACTCATATGAACATGCTTAATGCATCATAAGCTATCCTATCACTAGGATATTCATTGTAAGTCATGTACTCAAGTATGAATCACAGGATAGAAAATTTTATACGTAGGAATACTTATTCACTTTCTAGCTTAGAAACATGCGGGGTATTACAATATCTCCCCCTGGGAACATTCATCCTCGAATGAGAATTTATTGAGAAGGGATACAAAATAATAGAATCTAATTGAACATGAAGAACTAAAACTTGATCTCATGACTGACAGTCTAAACATACTGAAGTTGTACATATCTGATGCACGAACAACTGACACATGAATGCATGACTGAGTATGAAATGGTTAATAGGTACCAAGTTTATACTTGAAACATGAACGTGAAACTGAATAAGATTAAGAAGAACTGTTACCTTGAGCTTGATCTGAATTGGCGGGGAAGAGGTGAGGATACTTGGTACGTATATCTGCTTCTGCTTCCTAAGTAACTCCCTCATAAGACTGATTTCGCCAAAGAATCTTGACTAGAGAGACTTCTTTGTTCCTCAATCTACGAGTATGATAATCTAAGATTTTGACTGGAATCTCTTCATAAAAGAGGCTGTTCTGAATGTCTATGCTCTGAATAGGAACAACAACTGCTGGGTCACCTATGCACTTCTTTAGCAAAGAGACATGGAAGACTGGATGGACTGAGGCTAGATCTGAAGGCAACTCAAGCTCATAAGCTACCTTGCCGAAGCGACAAAGAATTCTGAAGGGATCGACATACCGGAGGCTGAGTTTCCCTTTCTTGCCGAACCTCTTTACTCCCTTCATGGGAGAGATCTTAAGATAGATATATTTATTGACCTCGAACTTGAGATCCTTTCTACAAACATCTGCATAGGGCTTCTGTCGGCTCTTAGCAGCCTGGAGTCTCTCTCTGATCAACTGAACTTTCTCTAAGGCGTCGAATACTAAGTCAGGACCTATGATTAAGGCCTCACTAACTTCGAACCAACCAATCGAAGATCTACATCTCCTACTATAGAGAGCTTCAAATGGAGCCATATGAATACTAGAATAATAGCTATTGTTGTATGCAAACTCAATCAAAGGCAAGTGGTCATCCCAAATTCCCTTAAAGTCAATTGCACACGCCCTTAGCATATCTTTAAGAGTCTAAATGGTCCTCTCTGCTTGACCATCCGTGTGAGGATGAAATGCTATTCTGAGATGGATTTGGGTACCGAAACCCTTTTGGAATACTTTCCAAAAGTGAGAAGTGAACTGGGTACCTCTGTCTGAGATGATAGATAGAGGAACATCGTGTAACCTGACTAACTCCCTGATATAGAGTTTGGCATAATCCTTGGTGGAATAAGAAGTACGAACAGGAAGGAAATGAGCTGACTTGGTCATTCTATCTATAATGACCCAGACTGAATCATGATGATGACGAGTTCTAGGCAAACCTGTCACGAAGTCCATGTTAAATTTTTCCCACTTCCAAGTAGGAATGGTGAACTCTTGCATGGAACCACTAGGTTTCTGATGCTCTATCTTAACCTGCTGACATGTAGAGCACTTAGCCACAAACTCTGCAACATCTCTCTTCATCTCACTCTACCAATAGATCTCCCGCATGTCACGGTACATCTTAGAGGCCCCTGGATGAATAGAGTATTGCGCACCATGCGCTTCTGCAAGTATTCGCTGCCTCAATTCATCTACACCTAGAACACATAGACGACCAAGACAATGAAGAACACCACCTTCCCCTTGGGAGAAAACCTCAACCTTCTAATTTTGAACTGAATCTTTGAGCTTGACAAGGCTAGGATCCCTATCTTGTTTCTCTTTCACCTCGAAAACTAGAGATGAAT
>NW_025838668.1:0-4186 GCF_002878395.1 Capsicum annuum | reverse complement strand
AAATGAGCTTGACATAAAATGATTTAAAAATTAGTTTAATTATCTTCATGTTGGACTTGTTCAAGTAGCTATTAAGCCACTCTTTAGACAGGGTCTTGATATTCCTGTCTGTGCTCTCCTAAGTGATGGCCGTCTATTAAACTTCGATGATTCTCTCTTAGGTGTAATTCAAAGTAACCTAGCCGTTGGCCTGGTATACTTTAACTGCTACCCAAATTTATTGATAGATATTAACGATCCTAACATCATGGATGTTTTAACACTTAATGTCAAAACAAAAAACATGAACAGTAAGGATACTACTAGAGAAATAGCAATAATATACAGAGTATATTATCGGCTTATGGGTATAACCCTAGCTCCCAAAGCTAGAATCACGAGCCCTAGGGGTGTTACAACCCTCATGGAGGCAAACAAAGACAGAAGCAATATCTTTGTTCCCAAGGATCTCATTTGGAACGATATCATGCATAACAATGAGTGGCACTTTGATGTTATCACTCAACCTCTCCCTACCTATCCAGAGAAATCATAGATCGAAAGGGTTATCCAGCACCCTGACGGATCTATTGATTTAAAATTTCTAGATTTTGAAGCCTCTAGAAATTCTTCATTTTGGAGATCTATCTCGCACAGAGCTTCTACCTCAAAAAACCCAGAGGGAAGTAAAGAAAATGATAATGACAAGGGAAAGATTAGCGGAGTTGACTTCTCTGGTCCTGTCCCCAAAGTATATATACCAACAACATACTAGGGTTCAGGAATCTCTAGAACCCGAAAATCTCTATGATCCAAGTAGCCCTACAGCCTGGGAATGGAACCTCCCCCCACCATACCTCGTCAAAAAAATAGAACAGACCCAGGATTAGAGGTCATCAAATCTAATAATGAGTATACTCCAGACCTTAAAGTTCTTGAGGTCCTCTGGTATCTTCCAAAAGAAGCAATAAAAAGAAAATGGTACATCAGTACCTATTCTAAAGAGCAGCAAAATGAGTTTGGTCGGCTATGGATAGCTGATATAAAAAGACTTTGATGCGACATCGAATTCTTTAGATGGTTTGAGTTCATTGGAAGAATGGAAAACCAAAATGAATCTGTTTACGTTATCATTAATAAATTGTATACGCAAAGTAATAAAGTAATTGAATCCGTTACTCCTCCCCTTGAAGGAATAAAAATTCCTCATTCCAATGAAATCCTCAATGCTTCACCCTTCAAGAAAAAGCATGATACACCCCTATCAGCCCCCATCAATAGAGACCTAGATAGGATAGTTGAACAAAAAAACTATACTAATAAGGTCCTTCATACTATCTCCCAGTAAATAGGAGATACTAAGAGCTCAATGCTTCCTTTTAGCTCACCTACTCCTGAGTAAAGTATTCCAGGTCCTAGCCTCATTATCAACCCTATCTTCAGAATTCCTGAGTTTCAAAAGGAGAAATTCTGTAATCTCAGTGATGACTTTAAGGTTTCTGGAAAAATCTTAGAGCAAATCAATAAGAAGCTCTCCAAATTCAAAATTTCTAAAAAGGATAAAGTCGAGTCCAGCAACCAAAAGGAAAAGAAATCTTTTTCCAAACTCACAAATGATCGTTTTTCTACTACGAAAAACTATTACAAATGACCCTCTCCTCCAGACATCCAGTTTGAAGAAAACCCTTACCTCTTCACTTCCAACTATGATGGAAGAGGAATAACTGAATGGAATGTTGATGGTTTGGCTGAACACCAAGTCTTTAACAAACTCCATGAATTAGAGGAGCTTTTGACAAAGAGGCAGCCACAATGATTGTAGAAGGATTCACTAGCATGATAAAACACTGGTGGGGTAACTACTTCACAGATAAAATTAAGAGCCTTATCTACGAGGCCACGACTATGGAAACAATCGTTGTCAAGAGTGAAAGTGCACAAGAAAGTCTTGAACAGGTCACAAAAGAACACGCCTGTGCTACCCTCCTATACCATATAGCTAGATATTTTATAGGAGAACCCAAATTATTTCAAGACTGGAGTTTAGAAATCCTTACCAATCTTACCTGCAATTA
The DNA here is from genome assembly GCF_002878395.1 of Capsicum annuum. Lineage (NCBI taxonomy): Eukaryota > Viridiplantae > Streptophyta > Magnoliopsida > Solanales > Solanaceae > Capsicum > Capsicum annuum. The sequence goes on along the minus strand of NW_025838668.1, from coordinate 2,132 downwards.
TTTGACTGACTTTAGATGGTATAAGGACACCTTTTTAGTTAAAATCATGATACGACCTGATTGTAACAATGATTTCTGGAAAGAACATTTTATTAGTGGTCTCCCTCCTCTGTTCGCAGAAAAAGTTAGGACCAAAATAAAAGATATATTCAAGGGAAAAATCCCTTATGGAATTTTAACTTATGGTGATATAATAAGCTTCATTACCACTGTGGGGATAGACCTCTGCACCGACCTTAAGCTTAAGAAGCAACTTAAGAAGGACAACACTTCCAAATATTGGCTAGGAACCTTCTACCAAGATTTCAGTTTCATGAATGTATCCTCTCAATGTAGTAAAAAACATAGGAAAAAATCCTATAAGTCACATAGAAAATCCAAACCTAGAAACGAGTCTTCTAAAAAGAAGTCTTACAAAACTAGTAGACAAACTGGAAAAAAATCCTCTAGAAATAAGGATGTTTGTTGGACTTGTGGTAAAACTGGCCATAGAGATAAAGATCGTAAATATGGCAAAAAGAGTAAGATCAACCAATTAGGTCTCTCGGAAGAAACCAAAGAAAAATTATTCTCTATAATGGAAGACTCATCAGACTCGTCCGACTCTTCCAACTCTTCTAGTGACGATTGTAGCGACGAAGAATTTATCAATGCTGCATATGAGTCTGATCGATCCCAGTCCGTCCAAGATTGTGCTTATAACGGTACCTTCTGTACTTGCACAAAAAAATGGTTAATGTCATCTCTAGAAATCCTAAAGAAATCCTGTTTGACATCATAGAACACATCCAAGATGATGAGGCTAGAAATAAATATCTTCTAGAACTCAAAAACTTAATGCTTTCTAATGAAGAAAAGCCTCCCAAACCCATCATTCAGCTTTTCAACATGAAACAGGTTATGTCTCGATTTGATAAACCTACGGAACCGTCTATAGCCGATCTCAAGGGTGAAATTTCCACTCTAAAGGGAGAAATTAGAGACCTAAAAATTAGACTTGATCAAGTGGAACTCAACATTCTTACCGAACAGGTCCTAAAAACTGTGTCTCCTTCAGGGAATGTCTCCCCGCTAGGGTCTCCTAGAGTTTCCCCAATAATCAATGATTTTATTCAAAATGATCATTTCAAAGAGCCAGGTTCTTTCCCAGGCTCAGAGTCTCCATCTACATCCGGTACAGCTTTCACGACCATTAAAGCTTACAGCAAACACATCGCTATAAAAATTCTCATAAACAAAGACTTCGTTCAAAACAGAGTCGCCCGCTTTGATACCAATAGAAGGATCTTAGCAGATAATTAAGGAAATAATGGAAATCTACAAAAACGAGATAAACCATTTGCTAAAAAATGGGATTATCAGAACCTCAAATTCTCTTTGGAGTTGCTCTGCCTTTTATGTAAATAATAGTGCAGAAAAAGAGCGAGGAACTCCCAGGCTCATAATAAATTACAAGCCTTTGAATGCGGTTTTAAAATGGATCAGACATCTGATTCCTAACAAAAGGGATCTTTTAAAAAGAACTTTCAAAGCCAACCTTTACAGTAAGTTTGATATAAAGTCAGGATTCTGGCAGATTCAAATTGCTGAAAAGGATAAATACAAGACTGCCTTCAATGTCCGTTTTGGACATTATGAATGGAATATCATACCTTTCGCTCTTAAAAATGCTCCATCAAAGTTTCAAAACATCATGAACAGTATCTTCAATCCTTATAGTCATATGTCGATTGTTTATATTGATGATGTGCTTATTTTCTCAGAAGATATTGATTCTCATTTGGAACATCTCAACACTTTCTTTAAGATCGTTAAGTTTAATGGTTTAGTCATAAGTACAAAGAAAATGAAGCTTTTTCAGACATCTATAAGATTTTTAGGGCATGATCTTTATCAAGGCAGTTATAAACCTATTTGCAGGGCCATAGAGTTCTCCTCCAAATTCCCTAATGAAATTAGTGATAAAACCTAGATTCAAAGGTTTTTAGGAAGTCTTAACTATGTACCAGACTTAATCCCTAACATTAGACAGGTCTGCGAACCTCTTTACAAAAGACATAAAAAGACCCCAGTTCCTTGGAGCTTTGATCAAACTAATGCTGTCATTAAGGTAAAGGAATTAGTCAAAAACC
>NW_025838667.1:0-1358 GCF_002878395.1 Capsicum annuum | reverse complement strand
TCAATCAAGAGACATAGAAGGATGAAATTTGGAGTAGTAGGGTTGGGGTTTGAGCCTTAGGAAATTTTGGATAAAAATGAGTTATTGAATGCTCTTAATGGACTTAAATCCATGGTTTATCCGGATGGGTTGGAGTGAAAATGACCAAAATACCCTTAAAAATTAAATAATGTCAAATCTGTCCTTTGGTGGACTGTTTTGATAGGCTGAAGTAGATCGATCATAACTTTTTGCTCCGATGGCCAAATTGGATGAAACCAATTTCATTGGAAAGAGGACTTTCATAGATTTCTGTTGATATATAGTAGCTCACCCAGATCATTATGTATAAGGAGTTATGATTGTTTGAAGTTGACCCTAAAATTCGCCTGGCCTCAGTATTTTTTTCCTGAACATTTACTGTTCACCACTATTCACGGTTAGATCGGAATGATCATAACTCATCACTTGAGCGTCCGTTTTGGATGATCCACATATCGTTGAAAATCTTATTCGATGCTCTACGCGATGACGGGTCGCATATCTAGAAATTCCACAATGAAAAATTATTAAACACGATAAAGAACAGAATTTAACACATTTTTATCCGAGATCTTAACGAAAAAATTTTCCAGAGTATCACATCATCTCCCCATTGAAAACATTCGTCCTAGAATGTTGATAGGTAGGTCAAGAATACTATGAAAATAAGTATATAGAGAAAAATCATCTTTCCCAAGCATATACTCCATTCTAGATCTTTTTGGATATCGTAGAAAACACACAAGCCAAGATAAACATAGCAATAAGGATTAAATCAAAAGAGAGCGATACCTTTGACATGCTCAGGATTCGTAGGAAAGAGGTGGGGATATTTGGCGCGCATATCCGCTTCGGCTTCCCAAGTAGCACTCTCCACGGATTGATTTTGCCAAAGCACTTTAACCAAAGGAACTTCCTTGTTTCTTAGCTTACGAACTTGAAAGTCAAAAACCTCAACCGGAATCTCTTCATATGAAAGACTATCTTGAATACCCGAGCTTTCGGAAGGATCAATCACAATAGAATCACCAATAAACTTTTTAAGCATAGAAACATGGAAAACCGGATGGACGTTAGATAACTCCGCGGGTAATTCAACCTTATACACTACCTTCCCAATGCGATCCACAATCATATAGGGACCAATGTAACGGGGACTTAGTTTCCCTTTCTTCCCAAATCTCTTCACCCCTTTCATGGGTGAAACTTTCAAGTACACTAAATCACCAACATCAAATTTAAGGTCTTTCCTCCTTACATCTGCGTATGATTTTTGATGACTTTGGGCGGTTTTCAACCTTTCTCGAATTGACTTAACCTTCTTTATGGCCTCGAAC
>NW_025838666.1:0-1099 GCF_002878395.1 Capsicum annuum | reverse complement strand
GAGACATAGAAGGATGAAATTTGGAGTAGTAGGGTTGGGGTTTGAGCCTTAGGAAATTTTGGAAAAAAATGAGCTATTGAATGCTCTTAATGGAATTATATCCATGGTTTACCTGGATGGATTGGAGTGGGAATGACCAAAATACCCTTAAAAATCAAATAATGTCAAATCTGTCCTTTGGTGGACTGTTTTGATAGGCTGAAGTAGATCGACCATAACTTTTTGCTTCGATGGCCAAATTGGATGAAACCAATTTCATTGGAAAGAGAATTTTCAGAGATTTCTGTTGATATATTGTAGATCACCCAGATCATTATGCATAAAGATTTATGATTGTTTGAAGTTGACCCTAAAATTCGTCTCGCCTCAGTATTTTTTTCCTGCATATTTACTGTTCACCACTATTCACGATTAGATCGGATTGATCATAACTCATCACTCGAGTGTCCGTTTTGGATGATCCACATATCATTGAAAATTTTATTCGATGCTCTACTCGATGACGGTTTGCATATCCAGAAATTCCGCATAGAAAATTATTAATCACGATAAAGAACAGAATTCAACACATTTTCGTCTGAGATCTTAACGGAAAATTTTTCTGGGGCATCACATCATCTCCCCCTTGGAAATATTCATCCTCGAATATTGATAGGTAGGTAAAGAATGCTATGAAAATGAGTATATAGAGAAAAATCATCTTGCCTAAGCATATACTCCATTCTAGATTTTTTTTTTTGGATATCGTAGAAAACACACAAGCCAAGATAAACATAGCAATAAGGATTAAATCAAAAGAGAACGATACCTTTGACAAGCTCAGGATTTATAGGAAAGAGGTGGGGATATTTGGCGCGCATATCCGCTTCAGCTTCCCAAGTAGCACTCTCCACGAATTGATTTAGCCAAAGCACTTTAACCAAAGGAACTTCCTTGTTTCTTAGCCTACGAACTTGAAAGTCAAAAACCTCAACCGGAATCTCTTCATATGAAAGACTATCTTGAATACCCGAGCTTTCGGAAGGATCAATCACAACAGAATCACCAATAGACTTCTATGCTTAAGAAGTCTATTGGTGATTCTGTTGTGATTGATCCT
>NW_025838665.1:0-1772 GCF_002878395.1 Capsicum annuum | reverse complement strand
CGTAGAACTCGATACGTTTCTCACGAAATCTTTACGAAGAAAATTTTTTGGGGTATTACATTATCTCCCCCTTGGAATCATTCGTCCTCTAATGTCGCTTGATAGGATAAAATCACTTATCAACTAACCTTCTTAAGGGACGCGAACATCTGAGACATATCGGCACGATTGGAATTACAGTTTCCTAGTCCTCATACTGAACATGCATATCTGACGCATAAATATCTAGCTGAACTAACTCTGGAATGTATGAATGCGTATGCAGCAATAGCCAATTCAAGGCTCGTAATGAGAACTTGAGTATGAATTAGATGTGTTTAAGACACGGAAGCTTTAAAAAGTCACGAGGTATCTCCCCCTTGGGACTCTATGTTTCTCTACAACACTTATTTCACAGGGTCACTAAGACTGTGCACGGGGCACCCATGAATTAGCTCATATGCATGACGCACGAACAGAGGTATACTCGTAACTAATGAGATGCTCCATATGGAAATGATTTCATTCCTAAGATCCTTGGATAACATGATGAAATAATAAATGAGAAGGTACATTATACGATTCTGATTGACTGAGCTGGAATTCTTGGAAAATAAAGATCGTTTAGTAGAAGTTTACGAATTGAAGCATAACTAGCTTCCAGAATCTGAAACGTGTACACCACAATCCCTCAAGATAACCGCTTAAAACTTCAACTAACCACAATATACATGAAAGTTTAATCTCAATCTTACTTCACATTACCACTTAGCTCAAAATAAGCATACACCATCTAGAGCTTCAATGCTTTCAGCTCAGCTTCGGAATTTCAATCTTAGAGTCTAACGCTCAACTCAAATTTTTCTCATCCGTAACGGACCATACTGCCTCTGTCATCGCTTATTAAAATCACGCTTGTAAACTTATATTTCTAAACCATAAGAATCAAAATCACATCTAAGAAGCTCAACCATTATAGTCATACACTAATCCTCGAAATTAAAGCAGTCCCATAATATCTTGGGTAAACTTTCTCATCATAAACACAACATCAAACTTAATAACGAATCAACCAAACTTAGGCTCTTATATCCACTATTCAAGCCTACTAGATCAGTTCCTAACAACTAATACCATTAATCAAGAAATCGTCACAGTCACCTTCACGATCACCAATCATTCAAACTTAACTTTTAGCACACAATATAACTTAAAACTTTTCGCACGAAATTTCCACTTAGAAACTATAAAACAATCCTCAACAAATGCTAGCCCATTTAAACTTCATAACAATAATAATTGGTCATAATCATATAGCTTATCTTATTCACAATCCATTAGCACATCCTTCTTTCACCCGTCACTACTATTCATACACAACTTAACTTAGTTCATAGCTCTCTACGTCTTAACTTAACTTCCTCTTGCAACCCGGCAACGGCATAATTTAACAACACTCACCCACTGTGTACTTCCATTACTAACATATACTCTTCGGCATACAAATACCGTCAATACCCATTTCATACCTTGAACAAACTACATCAAAAAATTAACACACAAGGATATATCACTCCCTATTAACCCCAAATGTATGCAAAAACAGATTCCGCTATACTTATGCTCAACAAATCACACTTACCATCCTTCTTACTACTACACCTCCAAATCCCACATTTTCAGCCAGCACAAGGAACAATATGAACTACAAGTTGCTAGTGGATCGAAATAGGATACACACGGCTCCACTAGGCTTTGAATATGAGTTTTGAAAAAAAAAATTGAGGTGAATA
>NW_025838664.1:0-8319 GCF_002878395.1 Capsicum annuum | reverse complement strand
TAATTTTTCTCATGGGGTTTCAACTGTCTAGAAGCATATGCTATCACTTTACCCTTCTGCATCAATACACAACCCAACCCAACTCTTGAAGCATCACAGTACACCACAAAACCATCAACTCCATCAGGCAAAGTCAAAACAGGGGCTGAAGTGAGTCGAGTCTTCAACTCCTGAAAAATCTTATCACAAGATTTGGACCACAAGAACTTCACTTTCTTTTGGGTCAACCGAGTCATAGGAGATGCTATAGAGGAGAAACCTTCAATAAAACGGTGGTAATAGCCAGCTAAACCTAAGAAACTTTGGATATCAGTCAGAGAAATAGGTCTAGGCCAATTTCTAACAGCTTCGGTCTTTTGGGGATCAACTCTAATACCCTTGGAAGAAATGATATGACCTAGAAAAGCAACTGACCTTAGCCAAAACTCATACTTACTGAACTTGGAAAACAACTTGTGATCTTTAAGGGTTTGTAAGACAGTTCGGAGATGATCAGAATGTTCATCGTCACTATGGGAGTACACCAAGATATCATCGATGAACACTATGACAAACATATCCAGATATGGTCTGAACACTCAATTCATGAGGTCCATGAAAGCTGCTGGGGCATTAGTTAACCCGGAAGACATAACAAGAAACTCAAAATGGCCATAATGAGTTCGAAAAGCAGTTTTTTGGATGTCACACTCCCTAACTTTGAGTTGATGATAGCCGGAACGCAGGTTTATCTTTTAGAAATAACTTGCACCTTACAATTGGTCAAACAAATCATCTATACTCGGAAGGGGGTACTTATTTTTTATGGTGACTTTATTTAGTTGGCGGTAATCAATGCACATACACAAAGAGCCATCTTTCTTTCTCACAAAAAACACAGGAGGACCCCAAGGATAAAAACTAGGCCTTATGGAACCCTTATCTAGTAGATCTTTGAGTTCCTCTTTCAACTTCTTAAGTTCTGCAGGGGCCATACGGTAAGGAGGAATAAAAATAGGATGAGTATCGGGAAGAAGATCAATCCCGAACTCTATCTCTCTATCAGGAGGTATCCCTGGGAGATTATTCGGAAAGACATCAGAATACTTATTAACGACGTTAACAGACTGGAGAGTTGGAGTCTCAGACTTAGTGTCTTTGACTCTAACCAAATGGTAAATACACCCCTTGGAAATAAGTTTCTAGCTTTGAGGTAAAAGATAAAATGATTCATCGGTGACACAGAATTCCCAGACCACTCAAACATGGATGCACTTGAAAACTGAAACTTGACAACTCGAGTCCGATAATCAATAGAGATATAAGAAGAATACAGCCAGTCCATACCCAGAATCATATCAAAATCTACCATGTCTAACTCAATCAGATCAGCCAACAAGACTCTATGAAGAACGGTAATAGGACATTTTTTATACATTTTCTGGGAAATAATTAAATCACCCACTGGGGTAGAAACTAGGATAGGCTTAGGAATAATATCAGGACTCATTTCAAAATTCACAGCAATCAAAGGTGTAACATATGAGAAACTGGATCCAGGATCCAACAAAGCATACACATCAAACTGAAATATACGAAGCATACCAGCAACAACATTAAGAGAGTCCTCTTGTTCCTGGCGAGATGGTAAAGCATAGAATCTATTCTGGCACTGCCTGCTAGCATTGCTAGAAAAGGCACCATGAGCTGGAGCTGGGCAAGTCGCTAGAGCTGGAGCACTAATAGTCTGAGTCTGGGTCTGAGGGTGATAGTCACACCGCCTTTTTCCATCCTGCGGACCATCTCTAACTCTGTGACCCATGTCACCACACTGGAAACAACCCCTCTTCTTACCCCAACACTTACCCAAATGAGCCCTACCACACTTAGGACACAGGGAACAATTTGGCTTACTGCCAGCACTATACTGGGACCTGGATACATATGACCTGCTACCTTGCTCCTGCCTATCTCTAGGCATGAGAGCACTAGCAGATAACGGTGTTGGCATAGACGAACGATCCTAATACTAAGGGCGACTCCCTCCTTGCAATCTAGTCTGACCCTATTCGTGCTACTCGGACCTAGCTCTCTTATTCCCTCTCATTCTATCTCTCTCCTTAATCTTGTCTGCCTCAATCTATTAGGCATGAGTCATCAACCTAGAAAGATTTATCTCACTATTCAGCATAGCAGACCTACACTCCTTAACTACATAACTAGACACTCCAGTCACAAACTTACTCATACTAGCCCCATTATTTGCCACTAAGTCAGGAGCATACTTGGCCAACTGATTGAACTTTAGACAGTACTCCGTAACAGTCATAGAGCCCTATCGTAGTTTTATAAACTCTTCCACCTTCGCCTCCCTCATCTCTAAAGGGAAAAACTTATCCAGGAATGCATCTTGGAACTCTTGCCAAGTTGTAGGGACAGCTCCCTCACCTCTACCTTTCCTCTAAGAAACAACCCAGTTATAAGCAAGGTCTTTCAACCTATATGCAGCCAACTCCACACTATGTTCCTCAAATACATGCATCACTTGATTAATATTCCGCACCTCCTCTAAAAATAACCATAGATCCTCATGAAACTTGGACCCATAGAATTCTAGTGGATTCATCCATATGAAGTCACAGATCCTGGCAGTAGCTGAATCGTCTCCCTACTGTTGTGGAGACGAGGCCGGGTTAGCCTAAACATTTGCAGTAATAGCTTGGGCCAGTGCCTGAAAGGCTGCCCAAAATTCAGCATGAGACATGTTTTTATTCAATGGGTTAGTGGGTTGCGGTTACTGACCATCATTATTTCTTCTCGCTCGACGTGGAGGCATATTTCTAAAAGAGGAGAGCATGAATCAATAGCAGAGAGAGACACTTTAAGCACGATAGACTTCTAAAAGAAAGAATCTCAATTTTTCCTAAAATGTCTTGTAGCCTCTTGCTCATAGATGTGGCGCACTAAACACCAATGATCAAGACTCTACTTAACGCAGCTTGTAAAACTCCCTAGGATGCCTTAAAACCTTAGGCTCTGATACCAAGTATGTAACGCCCCAGAAAATGGGTCCCGAAGCATCACACGGTGCTTGAGGCTACGAGTAGCCCTAAGCTAACCCTTTGAGCCATTTTCATTCAGTTCAACACAAATCAATGGGGTTTCCATAAAAAACCCTCAGATATCAACAAAGTAATCATCATCCAAGAATAAAATAATTTCAGAAGGATAACAAAATACGACTTATTAGTCAACTCCCAATATCAATACTAGTCTGATAAGCCTCTAAGAAAATCAATAAAACCAGCGAGCCATTAAGACATGCTTCAACTGACTCATACTTAGTTATCAAATATAAATAATTCCATGAAACTAACATCAGACATCACGTCCTCAGAACATGAGGACTCACCACAATAGAGGATGTAGAACAGTATGCTCGAAGAATCACTGTCAAACCTGGAACTAAGCACCTGAACCTACTTTCCAAGAAAATGCAGCCCACATCCGAAGATGTGGGTCAGTACCATGGAAAGGAACCAAGTATATGGGGGTATATGCAGTTGTATAAACATTATCATCATAAACATTTATAAGAAATATGCCAGATGTATGAAAGACTCACATAGCCTGAAGAAAATCAACATTATCATAAGAGGATGAAATAAGTATAATAAAATATGTAAGTCATCATATAATTTGTCAATCACTTTCAGTTCATCAAGAATATCAATTCTCATAATGTAAATATCATTTAAATCTTTTGAAAGAATAACTTTCATAATTCCACTTTCAAATCACTTCACCATTCACCATAGACACAAGGAAACACACACACACTTGGGATCCTATAACCGACATAAACCATGTGTGCTACATGGAGTCTAACGTACAACCCACATTGGGGAGAGTCATCCTATCCTTGCCATCGGAGTAGGACTATCGATATCAAATCCATACAAACTAGTGATCACTTTATAAATTAGACTCACGCTCACTCCTACGGGGGCACATAGTTCTAGGGAAATAAGGTCACTTTATACCTCCCGCTCGATGCTAAAGATTTATCCTGGACTTAGCTCAAATCATTTCAAAGATAATCCACAACAAAACAATTTCAGTAATATATAAATATACATCGGGAGCCATCATGCTTCCCATCAAAATCAACCACGTTGTGGATTTCTTTCACACTCGAGTTCAAAATAACTCCATTAAGACCAAAGGTCAAATCATTCAAAATATCTCAAATATTCAACATCAACGTGCTTATAACATACACTTTCTCAAAAAAACACAATTTCCAATGGAGATTCACGACCCAAATATCAAAATCATGATAAATATCATTCAAGATTCATTTTTTATATCTCCACACATGTAAATTCATCTTTTAAAATCATAAACATCAAGATTTCATAATCATCATAAGATATGGGTTCGTGCTTCAAATTTGTAAAAATCAAATAAAAATCATGCCTTTGAAAAGAAAATTACATTTGGGCACAAGAATGAAAGAGAGTTCTTGTTGAAAAATCCCACATACCTTGAATGATGAACTTTAGATCGATACTCATTTTTGAGATGTTAATTGTGCCTTTGAATGGTGGTTCTTGGAGTTCTTGAACTAGGAACTTGGAATTTTGAATAAATATACAAAATTAATGGTGAACTTTGGAGGTTCTTGAAGTTAGATGTAGGAGCTTAGGTTTTTCTTTTTGAGGGAATTTGAAGAAATATAATATATAATGCTTCTAATAGGCTTTAATATAGGGTTTGGATGGATTTTGGGTGAGAAGGAATGACCAAAACGCCCCTAAAAATCAAATAATTCTAGAATCTGTCCATTGGTGGACTATTTTGATAGTCTGAAGTAGATCAACCATTACATTTTACTCCGATATCCAAATTGGATGAAACCAATTTTATTAGAAAGAGGACTCTCATGTCTTTCCATTGATATATAGTATCTCACCGCTATCATTGTGTACGAGTAGTTATGATCATTTCAAGTTGACCCAAAAATTTGCTTTTGATAGGCTGAAGTAGATCGACTATAAATTTTTGCTCCGATAAACAAATTGAATGAAACCAATTTCATTAGAAAGAGGACTCGCAAATATTTCTGATGATATATAGTAGATCACCCAGATCATTATGTACAAGTATTTATGATCGTTTAAAGTTGGAGCAAAAATACGCCAGGCCTCAGTACTTTTTCCTGCATATTTTACTATTCACGGTTCGATCGAAATGTTCATAACTCGTCGCTCGAGTGTCCGTTTTGGATGATCCATATATCGTTGGAAATCTTATTCGATACTATATGCAATGGTGGGTCATAATCTAAGACATTCCGCATGGCAAATTAATAATTTATCCTCGAATATAGAACCCAACATGTTTACGCACAAAATTTCAACGAAAAATTTCTCGAGGTATTACAATCTTCTCCCATACAATCCCTCAAATAGTTCCATCTTAATACATGAATGGAAACTATTATGATACACAAACTCTATCAGGGGAAGGTGTTCCACCCAACTACCTTTAAAATCAATCACACAGGCCCTCAATATGTCCTCAATGGTCTGAATGGTGCGCTCACCCTACCCATCAATCTGAGGGTGAAAAGAAGTGTTTAGGTTCACTTGGGTACCTAAACCTCTATGAAAATATCTTTAAAACTGAGAAGAAAATTGTGTAGCTCAATCAGATATGATGGACACAGGTACCCCATGCAAACAAACTATTTCTGCAATGAACAGCTTGGCATAATCCTCTCCCGAATAATTAGTCCTGACAAGTAGAAAGTGAGCTCACTTGGTCAGCCTATCTACAATCACCCAAATGGAATCATATAGGTTTTGGGATCTCAAAAGTCTTTTAATGAAGTCCATATTAATCATCTCCCACTTTCACAAAGGCAAAGCTATCTCTTGCGGAGAACCACCTGGCCTCATATGTTCAACTTTAACTTGTTGACAAATCAAATAGTTGGAAACATAGTTAGCCACATCACGCTTCATATTATTCCACCAATAAAGGGTTTTTCAATCATGATACATCTTAGTAGAGCTAGGGTAAATAACATACCTCGACGTGTGAGCTTCGTCAAGGATTTTCTTCCTCAGACCATCTATATCTGGTGCACACAACCTACCCTAGTATATCAAAATATCATCACCACCAATTTCAAATGACATTACCTTTTGTTGACCCACATCTTTCTTGATCTGCATCAAGATAGGATCTTCAACCTACTTCTCTTTAACTTCTGCACAAAGGGAAGATTTTACTATCTCATGAACAACCACTCCTCCATCTTTAGAATCCAAAAGTGGTACTCCTAGATTTGCACGTCGTTGAATATCCTTCACCATCTCCCTTTTTTCTTTCCCCATATGAGAAAGACTGCCCATAGATAACCTGCTGAGGGCATCAGCTACCACATTATCCATTCTCGGATGATATTGAAGGCTTATGTCATAGTCTTTTAAAAGTTCCAACAATTGCCTCTCCCTGAGATTCAATTCTTTCTGTGAGAAAACATACTGTAAACTTTTATGGTCAGTAAATATATCAACATGTACCCCATACAAATAGTGTCACTAGATCTTAAGTGCAAAAACCACAATCGCTAACTCCAATGCACCTTCAACTACCTAGATGCATAAACCACTACCTTACCGTGCTACATAAGAACACACCTAAGTCCCACTCGGGATGCATCATAGTATTTAACAAAACCTTATGTACCCTCCGAAAGAGTCAAAATAGGAGCAGTAGTCAACTTGTCTTTCAACTTCTCAAAACTATTCTCACAAGAGTCAGACCACAAAAACTTCACCTTTTTCTGAGTCAACTTAGTAAGTGGTGTAGCTATGGAAGAAAAACTCTTTACGAACCTCCTCTAATAACTCTCCAAACCCAAGAAGCTCAAAATATCAGTTCGAGTTGTGGGTTTGGGCCATTTCCTCACTGCCTCAACCTTTTGGGGATCAATCTTAATCCCCTCAATACACACAATATTCCCCAAAAAAGCAATAACATTTAACCAGAATTCACACTTGGAGAACTTTGCATACAACCTATGATCTTTGAGAGTCTGGAGGATAATTAGGAAGTGATTGGCATGGTCCTCCTCACTTTTGGAATAAATCAAGATATCATCAATGAAAACTATGACAAACAAGTCTAGAAACTGTCTAAAGACCCTATTCATTAGGTCCATGAAGGCTGCAGGGGTGTTAGTCAACCCGAAGGACATGACTAGGAATTCATAATGACCATATTTAGTTCAGAAAGTTATCTTGGGAATGTACAACTCCCTAACTTTCAATTGATGATATCCTGAACAAAGGTCTATTTTAGAAAAACACTTAGCACCCTGGAGTTGGTCAAATATATCATCAATCCTAGAAAGCGGATACTTATTTTTGATAGTGACCTTGTTTAACTGGCAGTAATCTATGCACATATGCTGGGAACCATCTTTATTTCGCATGAAAAGTACAAGTGCACCCCAGGAAAAAACACTAGGACAGATGAAACCTATATCTAGGAGGTTTGCTGGCTACTCTTTCAACTCTTTCAACTCTACTGGAGCCATTCTATATGGCAGAATGGATATGGGATGAGTGTCTAGCAACACATCTATGCCAAAATCTATCTCCCTATCAGGTCTTGGGGGATCATCTGGAAAGACTTTCGGGAATTCATTTACTACAGGGACAGACTGAAGAGGAAGACTTTCGGTGTTGAAATGTTTAACCCAAATAAGATGATACAAGTGACCTTTGAAAATGAGTTTACGGGCCCTAAGATAAGATACGAAGTGCCCTCTAGGTGCTAAAGAGTGCCCTTCCCATTTTATTGCTGGCTCATTCAGAAAAGAAAAAGTAACCTTTCGGGTTCTACAATCTAGTATGGAATAATACGAATTGAGCCAGTCTATCCCTAGGATAGCATTAAAATCAACCATATTAAGATCTATGAGATCTGCCACAGCATCCCAGCTAAGAATAGACACAAACCAATTTTTATATATCAACTTAGCCACAATAGAATCACCCACTATAGTGGAAACAGAGAATGGGTCGGTAATAACTTCGGGCTCAAACCTAAAACCGATAGCCACATATGGGGTCACATAAGACAAGGTAGACCCAGGATCAAGTAATACATAAACATCATGAAAAAAGATTTGTAATGTACTGGTGACAATATCTGGTGAGGCCTCTGCCTCTTGGGAGTTAGTCAAAGTATATAGCCAGTTACAACCGCTTTCGACAGCTGAAGTGGTGCCCTTTTAAGGCGGTGGTGGTGCGAAAGAAATTT
>NW_025838663.1:0-2910 GCF_002878395.1 Capsicum annuum | reverse complement strand
GAAGATAAATACGAGCCTAAATATGAGTAGTGGAGTTTATGTAGTGAATATAGAAAGATAAATGCCTTAAACCCTTGCATTTGAGGAAGCTAGCAATATCCATATGTATAAGTCGTTGACCGTTTCAGAGATTCCCACGTTGATTGCTAAAGCGGCTTTCATGCAAGTAACCCTTTGTATGCGCCAACCAATCCCAGAACATTTATTTTCACAAGAACAGACCAGAAAATTCATTTATTTGAAAATAAAGACTTTAAAAAAATGGATAAACCATTGTTTTTATATATTCCAATTTTTTCTTCAGTTTTAGTCCCGGTTGGGGTTGAAGTTGACATAGTTTACCTGAAGCACCCGTAGAAGAAGCAACGGTAGCATCAGTAGTTTCACCACCACCATGAAATCAATGTATATACAAATACCAACAAAGGAAGGAGCAAAGGTTTCCAAACGAGAGGCCATATTCAAATACATACCCATATCCAGTCCAAGATAAAAGAGAGCCTGCTTGATGTTGATATTGAGATCGAGCAGTTTCCCTACCTGCAGAACTTTGTTGAGCGAAGACAGAGCCAGTGCTAGCAGCATCTCTTATAGATCCAAAAGTCAAGTTTAATTGATATATAGTGTCAGATCCACCAAGGGCATAGACGAGAGTAGAGGAAGCGCCCAAGCCACATCACAACCAACAGCAGTAGAAGAATTTTTTCGCGGCTTCTTTACTTTACTTAAAGTATATTTTTTTACTTACATTACTTAACTTGTAAGAATCACACACCTTCTGTAGTTACTATTGAACCTTATTTGCATACCAAAATTACATATATATATATATATGTCATTCCAGGAATAGGAAAGAGTCATCAAAGTGCAAAGAAGACATGACTGGAGTGTGTTGTTTTGTGATCAAAGTAGATCTACTTCACACATGGTAGTTTAAATAGTTAATGAAATCAAAGATGATAAACGATTGGCTGAAGCTACATCAATGACCACAAAAGCTCAATTCCATTCCTATCAGTCCGTTTAAATATCATGCCCAAACTCATCCAAATCTTCCGTCTTGGGTTTATCCCTGAAGCTCCATTTTAGGAAGCTTCAATCCGATCGGATGTTTAGGCGAGACTTCTAGCCTTAAAGCGGATCCTACATTGGTTACCGCATTTGTCTTTTCCCTAGAAAATTTAGGGTAACAGGTAGTCTTGAATAGGCAAAAGTGCCTTATAAGGTTATAATCCTTCGACATCATCACACACATATTTCTCTTTGTATTGTACCGGGCTAGCTCAAATCAAGATTCTATTTTTTGACTCATACCTTCACTCATTCACTTTATCTGCCTTTCTTGATAGAAGAAGGAGTTTAGTCTCCGAACATAGAGAGTATGCAATCACTTAGTCATTGTTATAGGACCCGCGTACTCGGACATTGCTGGTTGCTGGCATCCAAAAAGAAAGAAAACTCCTAGGCTTACAATCTCGACTCCTTGGAAGGCAACAGAATCACCCATAAAAAAAGAACAGAAGTAAAAAAGGAAAATAAAATTGAACAAATAAGCAGAGAATAAATATATAACTTGGAAGAGAGCATCCTTCAGAGTCATTTTTACACAAAGAAAAGTAAGAGACTCAAACATTGGGTCTCTCTGTAAAGAATCACAGTATAGACTTTTATCTCTCATTTCTTCAAGGGTGCTATACTAGAAATTCACCAAGATAGAGAATTTTAGCAGTAACGTAGAAAAGAGTAGGTGATTACAGTATAGTGATGCGTGTGAGCTTCCTTTTATCCCGAGTGTTCGCCCCAGGGATAGGAAGGCCTAGGATGTCAACTCTTGTTTTCCTAGGTAGTAGATGTTCTTATAAAGCATATATGATGATGCAAACTCTTGGGCAGTACTCCCCACTTTAGCTTTTAAAACTCACTTCTTAAACAAAGGCATTTGAATGGTATAATGATCCCCGCTGATGATTTTGCCTCATTCTAGATATTGCACTACAAGACAAAGACCTATTTTTTAGGCGAACCCCTAGTCTGTACTTGTGTTGGTTATCCTAATGGGGCACCCTGCCATCCTTCGTTCAAATAAAGGGTTATCCCTAAGGCTTGATAATTCATTAGATATAGGTAACTAGGGTCCTTTGGGGGTGCCCTAGTGCTAAGGTTCATTCGATTCCTTTCTTAGTCAAATCTCTTATCTGCATTCAAGGCTACTCTTTTGATCTCTCCAACTGCTTGGTTAGTCTCATTGTGCTTAGCAACTATGGAATCCAGGAGGACTCTAACTTCTATTTAAATAAGACCACCAGAAAAACCTAATTAAGCTTCACGTAAGATAGCTAAAGTATGGTATCGACATGATTATTAATAATAGAAGACCCAAAACACAGAAAGAGCTGGCAAAGTTAGTAGCAACCCTCTCCCCTTAAACTTATTGATGAAGTAGGAGCAAAAGAGAAGATTCCTATCCATCCCATCTATGGACGAAAGTAAGCACGGTTTCTTAAGTTTAAAACAAGACGTTCAGCCCTTAGAAAATCAAATGCTTGAAATAGAAGGATCCTTAGTCCCCAGTCTGACTTTTTTGGGTTAGGAGTGAGATCCTCAACTTCTCTCTCTTTAAAGTGAAAGTCAAAGATGTTGAATAAGACATGCCGGGAAAACCACTTCGTACGAGAACAATAACATTCACAACAGAACAAACAAATCGGATAGGATAAGATCTAGCTCAAGTTGGCCTAGCTGCCTAAGGCCTATCTAAAATGGCCTCGTCTCGAGTGGCTCAGCTTAAGGTCAAAGATCAAGCTTGGAAAAGGTCAGGGAGAAGCAAAAGTCTGAGGTCCGGTGACATAAAAATTTGGATGACGGGAGACGATGATCAAAGTCAGACTTTAGTATGGGATGAGAACTCGC
>NW_025838662.1:0-1122 GCF_002878395.1 Capsicum annuum | reverse complement strand
TAAGTAAAATTATGATTTTTATTCGTATTTATAATCTGGGTACACTTTTGTTTTTCTAACAATGGATAAAACCCCGATTGTGAATCCAACATAAGTGCCCACAATTTAAACAGATCAATCATCTGGTGCATCAGATGAGTAATCTGTTGCATCAGAAGATTTATCTATAGCATCTTACTGTTTATCTGTTGTATCATCATATTATCTGTTGCATCAGACGTATTATCTGTTGCATCAAGATGTTTATCTATTGCACCAGACTAATTATCTGTTGTAACGAATGATTAATCTATTTGAAAAAACACAAATCAACCTCTGCCACAAACCCAATAGATAACCAATATGTTTTCAACACTTCCTATTGCTACTGGATTTAAAATTATTTCTTACGTCCAATTACCCATCCTAAATTTCCTAATTCGATTTGTCATTTTACTTGTCTTTTTCATTAATCAAGAAAAGATTAAAAAAATTCATGTTTTACCCTTTGCATTAATAACTTTTTCTTCAAATTAAAATGGAAACATTATTTAATAGGGGGACTATATGCCGACCGACGTTAAAAGCTTTCTTCTCTTATGAAATTTTAATTGAATAGCAAACAATGGTTATCTCAAACACGTCTAATGTCCCACCAACTGATCAGTGAGTTATGGTAAACTAGACATGTTATTAATTATTTTTCTTAATCAATGTGACATCTCAATTTGGGATGGGTAATTTGAGATGAAAGGAGTACGAATTAAAACGTTAGACCAAGCAAAACAACAAACTAGTCATCTGTTAAAACTGACTATTTATCTGTTGCATCAACTTCTTATCTGTTGCAACATGAGTAATTTGTTTTGAACAATACATCAACCTCTACCACAAACCTAATAGATAAATCTTTCTATTGCTACTGGATTCTAAATTATTCCTTTTTACGTCGAATCCTCGACCTGTTTGTTGAGAAGATAATAGACAGAATAAAAATTAAATATGGATTAAAACGTCAAAGATCAAACATAATTTATTTATTAAATAAAAACAAATAAAAATACATATAATAGACTAAAAGAAAAATAATAGTCTAATTATTATTATTATTATTATTATTATTATTATTATTATTATTATTAT
>NW_025838661.1:0-1711 GCF_002878395.1 Capsicum annuum | reverse complement strand
TACAACTTCAAATCCGAGCTTAGATTGAAAAAAAAAAATTACTCAGTCCATGTTAATTTTAATTACGAAAAAGGGTAAAAAAAAGTGTCCTTAACATATTGAATATGACTCACAAATGTTTCGAGACCTTAATAAACCTAATTGTAAGGTCACTTAGATTTAGTTGGGCCAAAAGGAGTCTATCCTCGAATTGCAATGGCAGAAATAAACTTTGCTACAAGATTCACCATCAGGCAAGGACAAAACTCGACCTTAGTGATTAGATAAGAATATCATAATAAGCTCCTCCTAATGATCCTAATTCCTAATGATCATGTGTTTAATGAGAAACCATAAACTTGATATGAGGAGGAGCTTACTGCAAAGGCAGTGGCCAAATGATCTTTCCTCATATTTCTAAATTTGGCTATCCCAATCTGTGATAGTGATATGAACTGCATATAACGCTTTAACGGCTCTGGGCATGTTGTGACATGAAATAAGCAATGACATAATTTCAAAACCAAACATTGACAAGTTAATATAACTTATAAGAATAAATTGTTGTAGCATGCATGAGGAGGATACTCCGATCATAAGCAAGTAATTAATATTTTAACTTATGAGATAAAGATAAGACTCGTCAAAATTAATTGTATTTCATTTAATACTGGACCAAATGTGGGAGTCCGGAGCCTAAAAGGAAAGTTTTTTTAGTCAAAATTTCAAAAGGGCACCCCAATACTATAAAATTCCAAAAGGGACAAGGTAAACAAGTGTTTACCTTGTCTATTAAGAAGTTAACGTCGTCAATGCAAATGTTAGAATGTAAGGTAAATGGTGAGTTTACCTTATTCCAAAAAACTTACCTTTTAGGCTCCGCACTCCCAAATGTGGTATTCTACCAAATTTAGAGATTTGAATATTCAGAGTCAAATTAGGATACTAATAAATACAGTGACTAATAATATGCAACAATCTCTCAATCAATACTTTACTCGTTTTGTTAAATCCTTTTCCAAATAGAAAGAGAATAAAAGTTTGCTTAATTGGTTCTCTAATTACTCCTATATATGTATTCACTATTTATTCTTTTTTTCTTCACATCCCAAGCTTTTTTTATACTTTGTTCTTTACAGAAATTGCCCCTTTTTTCCCTCTCAAAACTTTGATCATGAAATCCTACAAAAGAATATCAAAGAATACTTGTGTCAGATTGTACCCTATTGGGGTACGTGAGAGAAAAAATGGGAAATTTTGAGCTGAAATTAAACATCCATCTAACAAGAAAATGATTTGGTTGGGTACTTTTGTTGCGGCTGAAGATGCTTCAAAAAATTACGAGTCTAAGAAGCTTGAATTCGAAGAATTAGTGATGGCTAAAAGTGCAAAAAAATAGCCAAATTTCTGAAAAATCTGATCAAGAATCTTATGTTACTGATGAGTTTGAAGAAAAATCGTCAATGAGTGTTGATGAGAATACGAATACATCAAATGGGGTTGAAGAAAGTGATGAAGAATTAATGATGGGGACTTGGGTGAAAATTTCAGAAAATCAAGAAGTGAAATATGCACATAAATTGGGAGTTCCAATTATGGATAATTATGGGTTTTTGTTGGGTGAATTTAGTGTTTTTCGATGATCTTAGAATATATATGTGATACTGCCAGCAATTAAAAAAAAATTATCTAGCAAAAAAATATTTTAACTATAGGAGGATACAAGCTCTTT
>NW_025838660.1:0-1566 GCF_002878395.1 Capsicum annuum | reverse complement strand
CGAGACCCTTTTGGAATGCTTTCCAAAAGGGTCTCGGTACCCAAGTCTATCTCAGCACAGCATTTCATCCTCAGACAGATGGTCAAGCAGAGAGGACCATTCAGACTCTTGAAGATATGCTAAGGGCATATGCAATTGACTTCAAGGAAAGTTGGGATGACCACTTGCCTTTGATTGAGTTTGCATACAACAATAGCTATTATTCTAGTATTCGGATGGCTCCATTCGAAGAGATGTAGATCTCTGATTGATTGGTTCGAAGTTAGTGAGGCCTCAGTCATAGGTCCTGACTTAGTATTCGACGCCTTAAAGAAAGTTTAGTTGATCAGAGAGAGACTCCGGGCTGCTCAGAGCCGACGAAGTCCTATGCAAATATTCGTAGAAAGGATCTCGAGTTCAAGGTCAATGACTATGTCTATCTTAAGATCTCTCCCATAAAGGGAGTGAAGAGGTTCGGCAAGAAAGGGAAACTCAGTCCCCGATATGTCGGTCCTTTCAGAATTCTTTGTCATTTCGGTAAGGTAGATTATGAGCTTGAGTTACCTTCAGATCTAGCCTCAGTCCATCCAGTCTTCCATGTATCTTTGCTAAAGAAGTGCATAGGTGACCTAGCAGTTGTTGTCCCTATTCAGAGCATCGACATTCAGAACAACCTCTCTTATAAAAAGATTCCAGTCGAAGTCTTAGATTATCAGACTCGTAGATTAAGGAACAAAGAAGTCCCTCTAGTCAAGGTTCTTTGGCGAAATTAGTCTCATGAGGGAGCTACTTGGGAAGCAGAAGCAGATATGCGTACCAAGTATCCTCACCTCTTCCCTACCAATTAAGATCAAGCTCAAGGTAACAGTTCTCCTTAATCTTATTCAGTTTCACGTTCATGTTTCCAATATAAACTTGGTACCTATTAACCGTTTCATACTCAGTCATGCATTCATGTGTCAGTTGTCCATGCATTAGATATGCACGAGTTCAGTATGTTTAGCATGTCAGTCATAAGATCAAGTTGCAGTTCTTCATGTTTAGTTCAGGTTCTATTGTCTTGTATCCCTTCTCATTAAATTCATTCGAGGATGAATGTTCCCAAGGGGGAGATATTGTAATACCCCGCATGTTTCTAAGCTAGGAAATGAATAAGTATTCCTACGTATGAAATCTCCTATCCTATGATTCATACTTGAGTACATGACTTACAATGAATATCCTAGTGATAGTATAGCTTATGATGCATTAAGCATGTTCATATGAGTCACTTAAGGTAATACAAGCTAAGAGTTTTTGAATCCATCAAGTTTTAGTGTTCGATTTTGCAAGGGTAATCTTTGAACAAGTATAAATCGATGTTAGTACAGTATTTTTGCGGATTTAGACCCACCAAATTGTAGAGAATCAAATTATCTTTCCAACGATATGAATTTCGCCTTAATCCAATACCCGAGCAAAAAGTTATGCCCATTTTCGTGAGAGACAGTAAGCATAGGCGATTGGTTAGGCGCCGCCCAACCCAAGCATAGGCGATTGGTTAGGCGCCGCCTAACCTAGCTTAGGCAATCACTTGGGCGCCACCTA
>NW_025838659.1:0-1116 GCF_002878395.1 Capsicum annuum | reverse complement strand
ATCACCTTTCAATAACAACCAATACATATAATCCTCTATCACACATATACATATGGAAAAGAACAAAGGCAAACAATATTCATACCTTAGAATTCACCTCTTGATTATGAAATCCTGTTTGTAGAAATAATAGGTGTCATTCGAAGCTCTCGAGATGACAAACGCAGTTATCGAATTACTTTGGAATTTCTACGGTTGAATCAAAAGTAATTTAAAGGTCAAATTTGGATAGGGTTTGTTCTTCCTCAATGATTCATGATGAAAATGTGTTTTTGAACTCATATACATGTATATATACATATATTCCCGTCCATAATATAATAGGAAATGACCAAAATGCCTTTAAAATTTAAATAATGTCAAATCTATCCTTTGGTGGACTGTGTAGATTGACCATAACTCTTTGATCCGATATTAGATTTGGGAGAAATTGGTATAGTTGGAAGGATAATTCAAAGGGATTTCATTTAATATAAAGTAGGCCACCCAGTTCGTCCTGTACAAGGAGTTATGGTCGTTTGAAATTGACCCTAAAAATCTATTTTTATAGGATGGAGTAAAACAAGTATAACTCCTTACTCAGACATTTGATTTGGATGAAACCAATTGCATTGGAAATAAGACTCAAAGATGTTTCTTTTCATAGGTTGAAACTCTCCAATTCATTATATTAAGGGATTTATGATCGTTCGAAGTTGACCTAAAAATTCAGCTTGCCTCAGTAGTTTGTGTGCAGGAAATTTTCCTGCACATTTACTATTCCCAAATATCCCGGCCACCATTTTATAGTTTCGAACGTTCTTGATTATATCTAAAACCTATCTATTTTTTAAAATCTTTATATAGTTGGAAAGTTTATTCAATAACCTTCGCATGGAACCATCGACGAGCAAATTTCGGTATAGATAAAAGAAAATAAAAAAAAATTAATTCCATATAAATAAGACCAACACACGTACTTGAATATGCCAATACACGTACTTGAATATGGGGGGTTATAGATAAAATCTACAAGCGTTCAATAAATTACAGGGGTCAAAATTGCATCCAGCTTGTGTCTTGTGCTTTCGTTTAGCCATTTCGAGCCTTCTTGAGTTGTTTCCACTTGATTTGAAG
>NW_025838658.1:0-3743 GCF_002878395.1 Capsicum annuum | reverse complement strand
TTTTTATGCTATCGAGTCCTGGGAGTATTTAATACCCAAAAATTTAGCTGTTGACCTAGAGCTACAGTAGTTACAGGATAGTCTTAGAAACATCATAATCAGTAGTATTTAGTCAGTACAGAACTCAGTGTATTTATTCAGACACAAGAACTCAGTGAACTCAGTCCAGTTCAGTCAGTGAACACGATCAATCACAGTTCAGTCCAGCCTAGTACAATTTAGAAATTAGTTTGGTGTCTATTTAGTTGGGAGTAGGATTCAGCACCGAGTGAACCCAAGGATGGGGACTCACCTGCCAGTAGAGGGTGAGGGTGTGATCCTAAGAAGCAGTCCTTGTGTTCTAGAACTACGTATCCAGCATAGGTTGAGACATCAACCTACTAGGTTGAGGGTTGATGAAGTGTTTTACCTGCCAGATTGAAGGTACCACCGTTCTCATTTAGAGCACCTGCCAGATTGAGGGTGACTCCTTAGTTTGTCTTTACCCGTAGCACGGTACTGACATCCTTCGAGCTGGGGTAATAGGTTGGACCCCAATTAGCTCAGAGAGGGGCATGTCGATTAAATGATTACCTTTCACTATTTCAGTTTCAGTCTCAGTACGGAACTCAGTTTAGTTCTACAGAATCAGGACTGTCAAACACAGTCACCCAGCTCAGTATAGAACTTAGATCAGTTCTACAGAATCAGGACTGTCAGAAATAGTTACCCAACTATCAGTAGTCACTTTGAAAAGGTTGCTTACGAGCTTGAGTTGCCTCTAGATTTAGCTTCAGTACATCCAGTGTTTTATGTCTCCTTGCTTAAGAAGTGCATAGGTGACTTAGTAGTTGTAGTCCCTATGGGGAGTATAGTTGTTCAGAACAATCTCTCTCTTATGAAGAGATCCCAGGATTTTGATCATCAGAATTCACAGACTGAGGAACAAAGAGGTTCCTCTAGTCAAAGTTCTTTGGCGGAATTAGTCCATTGAGGGAGCTACGTGGGAAACAGAAGCAGATATGCGGACCAAGTATCCTCACCTCTTATCTGCAAACTCAGACTCAAATCAAGGTAACAGTTTCCCTTGAGTTCATTCAGTTTCTTGCTCAGATTACCTTTACAGCTGTAAGACCCCACAAAATCCTCATCATCTAAATCTCTTAAATAATGCCCAAAGAGTTCCTAGACTTAGAAAATCTAGCTAGGTGTTGGAGCTTAGTTATTTCTAGAGTCTCAAAACTTTGAGGATTTTACTACCAACCTTCTCGGCCTTCGATAATTGATATTTTAGCTAATTTATGATTAGGGAAGTCAATAGGTGTTCCCGAATAAGTTTCAAAATTTTTGATCCATGTTTAGACCATGTTTGGTGTCCTAAAATAGTGGACCAATACGATCTTGGCGCGCCGCGTCACCCATCGCGTTGGTCAATTTTGTTCCAGGAACTACTGAGGCTTGGCATGATTAGGGCGCGACGCGTCGGTATTGCATCAATGCCATCGACGCGTCGCGTCGCCAATCGCATCGATGCCTAGTTTTTCAGCTTTTAAAATTCGCATCCAAGAGGGACAATTTAATCTTTTCCCCCCACCCTCTATTAGTCATAACACGGGATTAGGGTCCTGCAATATGTAGGGCAGAGAACATAATGTATAATGATAAATCTCGTCATATAAAACTGAGAGATAATACTATTAGAGAACTACTCTCTAGTGGAATTATCGTGATTAACTATTATAATACCCCGTACTTTTCTTAGTTCAGTTTAGCTCCTAGTGCTTGCATAAGAGGATAAAAGCCTGAAAATTTAGCTATGTGTTGAGGACTTAGCCATTTTTAAGACCTTCTAACTCCGAGGAGTTTTAAGTTGACCTTCCAAATTCTGAGACGATGGTTTTTGAGTCGATTCATGTTCAAGGATGTAAGAAGCATGTCTTGGGTAAGTTTTAAATTTTTCGAACGAGGATTGGGTCACGTTTAGATAGTGTAATCTGGATTAAGCAGATTATGTATTCAAGGGCTAGTTATATGAAAGGTGAATCAGTAGGCTTGAAATAGTGAATGCAAGAATTTATGTTTATTGATGCAAAACTAAGTATAATGATGTATTTATGATCTAGAGGTGTACCAAAGTTGATGGGATTGCATTATTTCTAAGTTTTAAAATGTGTGTGCTTAGATAGTACCCTTGAGTTGTTAAATAGCAAATGAGGTTATGTAGTATGTGATGTTCTTACCAGCGAAGTTACCAGATATAGGTTGATGATGTTAGGTATGTTGGTATAATGAAACTCTTAAAGATTCTAAATTAGTAAGTGTTTTAAGTAATTGTATGGTGACTATTGGGGCTATAGAAAGTTAAAAGTTGTATCCCAGAAGATAGTATTAGCAGTGGGATTTATACTTTTAGGTGTAGTCTTTCAGGATGAGTTTATCATTCATGTGTATTATTATACCCTAGACTCTAGAGTAAAGTGATTGTAGTTCAGTTTAGAGTTTAGTAAAGTGTTTCACAGACTTAGAGTGATGGCTTAAAGCTAAGGGGGAGATGATAGAACAAATACCCAAGTCAGGCTTTTAGATTCTAGTAATGATGCTAAAATATTGTAGAACATCAGTAAAGGGGGGTTGATTCCCAACCCATTCTTATTTTAGTATTGTATTTCAGTCATCACGATATCTACTCATGCCTTACATGTCAGCTCTATGATTATAGTTCATGTTCATACACATAATTGAGAATCATGTACTCTCCCAGTTCCTAGTATGAGGAGTTCCAGTTTATTCAGCAGTACGAATCATGCTCCATGAATTTATGAACTCCAAACTCAGGTCATGCAACTCATGACTCATGTACTCATGCTTTGCAGTATGTTCGGTTCCAATACTCATGCTACACTCCTAGTGATCAGCGAAATTCAGTTTATGTCATGAATGTCCTCAGTTTAGACCTCTTTGGTGAATCCATTATATTGATACTCTATTTCTTAGGCCTCAGTTAAGTGTCATATTATGCATTGTATTCTTTTATGTTTTAGGTCCCCATATTCTAACCTTTCAGTGACCTTTCCTTATGTCGAGATAGTGGTGATGAGAAGTTGTAGAAGCGCAGGGGTATTAAATTCATGATTCAGATTAGTATTACAGTGTTATGGGTTCACTTTGTATATTTGAGTAGGCTTGAACATGGTGAGAGAATTCAGTTCAGCTCAGACTTCAGTAGGTAGAGTTATCAGTGCCCATGTGAACATTTTAAGTAACCTCAAGTGAAGTACAGTTTTGAAGTGGAATGTATAGTTGAGTTTAGGCTTTCAGTATAATTTAGTCCGTATAGCCAGCAATCCAGTTTAGCAGTCATTCAGACACGTTCCAATGGCTTTCCATCCTTCCATCTAGTCATACTATTCAAAATCTCATGAATATGGCTATTCCAAGAAATAATTTATTCGCATCCATGTAATTTGTGAATTCAGCTCAGTTCATGCATCAGTTTCATATTCCAGATATTCAGTCATGATTCAGTCCATAAGTTTCCCGTGCATCATCTCAGTCTTTCCTTAGTAGTTCAACCAAGTAGTATCATTCAGGAGACGAAATATCCCAAGGTAGAGATGTATTGTATTACCCTGAGTTTTCATGTCCTAAACCTCTCATCTTTTCTTCACGAAACTAGATCTTGCCTAAGGCAATAGATACTCATATGTTAACTCTTTATTTTCTATCTTAGCCTTATAACCATTGTCTTGTCAATGCATTTATTC